>NW_021634927.1:0-69818 GCF_004799145.2 Neltuma alba | reverse complement strand
GGTCATGAGTCCATATCACAACTAGTTAGGTAGGCATAAAAGCAGAAGAAACAGATTACCTTTTCCCCCTTTAAATACCTCGACCAAAGGGACAAAGAGTTTAAAAAAGTCCGTTAATTATTGATTATTAGCATAACTACCAATCATTGCTTGCATATTAGATATTGTTTTATGTGTCATTGAAACAGAGCACGGATCATCATCATCGTCATATTTTGTATGTATTTGATACTATTAAAATCTTATTTAATTCGATTGAGAGTAGCTTTTTCAATGAGATTTTTTTATCTATAAAGTTTGAAACCGAGACCCTATTTACAAGAATTTGAGTCTTCTTCACTCAATCCAACCATCGTTGGTTTATATATACACAAGTAAGCGTATATCTACTAACTAATTTTTAGCTGATACAATATCCAATCAAGTAGGATTTTTTAACATATCGTGTAATTAATTTTAATTGTGTAGGAGGATTGAGATAGAATTGAATTCGATTAGTTTTCATGGATGCCATTATTGGACATGTAGTTTGTGATTGTGATGGCTCATCAGAATTCTCTTTAGTGACTATTCCAGCCTGGTAGGGCCTATATGTCACGTAATTAATGTTATATACATTATAAATATATATTTATTATTTATAGGTGGCCGTTGATAATTTGATTGGGTCACGAGTAACACAGTGAACTTTTTACGCCCCCAGCTTCATATTATAGCCAACAATAAATTATATAAAAATTTATCCCTTTTGTTGTTTTTTGAAGTTACCGCTAGACATTAACAACTCAAGGTTACAAATGGGATTAAATTTAGGATTTTTCTTTTATAAAAGAGCTTTCACGTCATTAAGTTACGAGACGATTGACCTTGGGATTTAATGATTTTAAGTTGCGTTGATTAAATTTTTACGGTGTGATGGGTTAATAAAATGCAGGAGTATAATGTGAAGGTGATGATGAGTCGCAACGTATTTCTGGTGGACCTGGTTGAGGAAAGTATTGGTCGAGTATTGAAAGTGGATTCCATTGAATCAGGCAATAAAGATTGGAAAGGCATTGATGTTTTGATTTTTGATTCTTGGCATTGGTGGCTTCATACCGGAAGGAAGCAGCCGTAAGTCTATACAAAACCCTATTTTTACTATGGTTGATTTGATTGAAAAAGAAAAAAGAACTCGATACCCTTTTTAAACCTTGTAGATGAAAAGGAAAAATATTAAGATCCGACAATGTTTGAATATAACCTGATAGAATCAAATACCAGATATAGTCACTTGTAACAAAGAGACGATCTCTTCCTTTATTTTATTTTTTTTGGTTTTTTTTTGCTACGTTGGCTTGGCGTAATTATAAATTGTTAATTACTTTTTAAATGTATTTGTGTTGTCATGTGGTGTGTGTGTGTGAAGGTGGGATTTCATTCAAGAGGGGAATAAAACGTACAAGGATATGGATCGGTTGGTGGCATATGAGAAGGCATTGAAAACATGGGCCAATTGGGTCGACAGCAACGTTGATCCTTCAAAAACTAAGGTTTTCTTTCAAGGCGTGTCTCCGGATCATATGAAGTAAGCAAGAAATTATATACTTATTCGGTCCTTAATACATGACCCACTTTATAGTATAAATTGTATTATAAAATGGGTCTTTTATTAAGAACCGGGATGAATACATATGTTTTCTCCTTATTATTATACATGTTATTATGCATCAATCAATTCATTTAATTTACCATTGAATGAGCCTCTGCTAGACTCGTTAAAAATATAAGAACAATTATTATTGGTTTGAGATTACAAGCGAAACCGCTAATTCTTATACAAGAAAGCTAACTTTCATGCCATTAAATAATAAGGACATTTACTTCCGTGATACTACCTCTCATCCTTAATATAAGAGCTGGTTGACTAATTTGAATAGATTAAGAAAATTAGTTAAGCTAGTAATTTATAATAATTAAATAAGTGTTGTTTTTTCTAAAATATTCTTGCTAATCAAGTGTATTGGCTAGAATTACCATTATTATAAGGATTGTCTCGATAAAAAATAGATAAATATGAGAAAAAAAGTAGATTGAAATTTTATAATTAGAATAAAAAAAAAATTAAACTAATTCTCATATTAAAGATAAGAGGTAGCATTATTTAATTACATTCTATGCATGCATTTTACGTTTAGCACGATCAACACTTTAGAATTTTTTTTAACAAAAGAAAAATAAAAATTAAAGAGGGAGTCCCGTGATTATGGCCCAATAAAAATTATGGGCCCCTTATTTGCATGTACATGTGGGGTGCATATATATTCCTTTTGCAAAATAAAATGACATTCACACACACACACACACACACACACAACTTTACCAGGTTCGATTTCTCAAATTATTTTTGTCTAAAGTGAAAAGGGATATAAACATACCTTTGGGCCCCGCTTTTATGAGATTCACTAGGTAAAAAAGTGAGGCCTATTATTATGCTGCGTTTATGTCTCTCTTTTTTGCTTAATTACATTATGATAACGTTGTAATTGAATTTTAGCGGAAAGGAATGGGGAGAAGCAAGAGCAAAGTCATGTGCAAATGAAGAGAGGCCACTGGAAGGACACAAGAAGTATCCAGGAGGAAGCCACCCAGCAGAGTTAGTGGTAGAGAGAGTTCTGAAAGAAATGTCAAACCCTAATTTAGTTTATCTACTCAACATCACCGCTCTCTCTCAGCTCCGAAAAGACGGCCACCCTTCCGTCTATGGCCACGGTGGCCACCGTGACATGGACTGTACCCATTGGTGCCTCCCCGGTGTTCCTGATACTTGGAATCAACTCTTGTATGCTGCTCTCGTCTACCAAAATTATCATTATTTAATATAATTCATTCATATTTCTATCTATATATCAAAAGAAATTTTTACACACATATATTTTTCTGATTGTATTTTTCTCCTTTTTTTTTTTTAATATTCTTCATTGAATTCGTGTGTTTGTCCGACTTAATAATTTAATTCTGAAGGTGAAGTTGCTCGACTTTAATTTTCTTTAATTTCTCTTTGAATAATCCCTTTCTCGTCAAATTAATGTTATTGCCTTTTGAATTTAGTCTTCTAATCAAAATAATCTCTTGAAAGAGAGAATGCATAAATTGTTGATGCTTCGTAATAGAATAATTTCAATCGGAACAAAATGTTGAGATCAAATTGCGACGTTTTATCACAAATGCTTTAATTTGATTTGCTTATTTTTATAATTATTTCTTAATTTTTATAATTAGCGGACATATATTCCATGACATAGACATCTCAGAAGTCAGTTTCAATGCTTTCTTAACTAAATCCAAAACCTTTTTACCTTTATCAAAAGGTGAACGGGACAACTTATCCGATGATCACCGCAAAACTCTGAATAATAGTGCATAATTTTCTTTTATTTATTGTATCAGATCGAATACCATAGATCCAAAAAACAAGTTTAACAAAACCCAGAAAAAGCCCAAAAAAAAAAAACCAAAACAGAACAAACTTGAGGCTTTTTTTTTTTCTTTCCCTTTTTTAACCTTTTCCTTTCCCAGTGATTCTACAGAGCACGCACTTTTGGATCAACCAGTAGAGAAGGAGGAGAATTATGAAGAGACTCACCGCAATATCCTTCAAGTATATCACCTTCTTCATTGGTAAACCCTAGAGAGCTCATAATATTAGGCCAGCAATCCTGCCCTAACACCTTCTTAATGGCTTGGCAGCATCCATGCCCTAAGTACGTCTCACCACTGAGGAAGAACGTTATAACCTCCCCACTACAAGCTTGCAGCTCAAAAAGTGAGTCCCAACAGGTCGACGGCCCGGCCTCCAGCTTCAGCCGTGCGGCAAGGCTAGCCGCTGGGGAGGCAGCCGACGGATCCGAGAGTGTTCGGGCCTCGCCCATTGCTGATGTTATGAGAAGAGCAATGAGGATGAAGAAGCTGTAGGTGGAAGCGGCCATTGGAGAAATTGAAGCTGTAGTGTGTGGATGGTTCTGTGAAACCAGCTAGCTAGGTTTTGGGGCTTATATGTAGCGGACGATAATGAATATAATTAATTTACAGTTACTTAAGATAGAAGAAGAAGGGGCTCCAAGTTAATTGTGATAACTAGTGGTTTCGATGATGGCTAATTATTAGTTACTTTAAATATGGATTGATGTGTTAATGAATAAGGAATGTTAAAAGCCGCTGTGTGTATTTGCAGTGAAGTTAATCTGACATAAATTTTGTTGCTTATGTTAATTTTTTTAAAGTTTTTATTAGGGGACAACGTACCTACACAAGGCGAGGGATATGGTATCATGTATTTGATGATTATTAGAATTATAAAAATAGATAGATTAATTGCTTCATGGCAATTTAGCATAAACAAAATCATAATACTACCTTGGATCCTTAATATAAGGGTTGGTTTGACTTTCAATTTGGAGACTCCAATCCATTTTGTTTATCATATTTATCTATTTTTTTCAAAATAGTTATTGTTGTAGTTGCATATATTAAAAATTTAATGAAATAGTTGTTTTAGCTAATACATGATTAGTAACGATATTTTAAAGAAGACAATACATAACTCAACAAACTTTTTTAATCTACTCAAATTAGTTAATTAGCACTTATATTTAAAAATAATAATAAAATACTATCTCCAGTCCTTAATATATATAAGGTTTAGTTTGATATTTAATTTTGTTCTAAATATAATATCTAATCTATCTATGTCTGAGGTTTGCCCACAAATCCCATATGACAAAGTAGCAGTAAAAATGATATATAGAGACCAAAGGAAAAAAAAAAAAAACAAATAGTATTTCTTGAATTATGAAACTAAGTTTATTGGTGAGTATTTTCTCAGTAAATAAGGTAATATTTTCTCATTTTATAAGAATAATGAAATAAAATATTCAATCATTCAATTCATTCAAGTTTTTATTAGGGGACAACGCATCTACACAAGGCGAGGTATATCGTATCATGCATTTGATGATTATTAGAATTATAAAAATAGATTAATTACTTCATGGCAATCTAGCATAATCAAAATCATAATACTACCTCCAGTTTTTAATATAAGAGCTAGTTTGACTTTCAATTTTGTCTTAAAGATAAGATCCCAATTTATTTTGTTTCTCATATTTATCTATTTTTTTAAGTAGTTATTGTAGTAGTTGTGCATGTTAAAAGTTCAACCAAATAATAATTTTAGCTAATATATGATTAATAAGGATATTTTAGAAAAGATAATACATAATTATTACAAATAATTAACTCAACAAATTTTTTTAATTTAATCAAATTAGTCAATTAGTTCTTATACTAAAGATCAGAGGTAATATTTTATTACCTTTGATCTTTAATATAAGAATTAGTTTGATATTCAATTTGATTCTAAATATAAGACTCTAATATACTTTATCTTTAATATTTATCAAGAAATCTCATATGACAAAGTCGCAGTAAGAATGATATATATATAGACGACAAGGAGAAAAGAAAAAAAGTATTTCTTGAAATGTGAAACTAAGTTCATTGGTGAGTATTTTCTCAGTAAATAAGGTAATATTTTCTCACTTCATAACAATAATAAAATAAAATATTCAATCATTCGACTCATTCAAGTTTCAACGTAAAACTGCATGACCGTAAGCGCACGTAACGGTTTATAACGGTGCAGGTATAGAAAACGAATCTACATCGTCTTCTCTTTTCCTGGTATTTAGGTTAAGACAGAAATTGGACTTGATTACCAAAAGCGGTAAGAATTCTGACTGTTTTATAACCTTACTATTTTTTAAAAGAAAAAGCTATCGTAATTATATATTGATGACTTCATTTACATTTTCTATTTTAAAATAATTGTCACTTTGCATTAAAAAAATAATAGTCACTTTAAAATTTTAGTTTCCTTAAAATAATTTTTACTTTAGAATTTTAGTAAAACACTGATTATTTTTTTAATCACTTTACTACTTCATCAATAAAAGTAATGGTCAGTGAAGTTTAGTAGATAGGTATATACATCAACATTTTAATACAATAACATTTCCTTCATACACTCACACACACACACATATTAGATTTTGGTATAAATAACTTGGGCAATTCATAATGAAAATCCCCGATTGTATATATGATTCAAAGTCATAGAAGGTCAACACCAGTTATAATTATTCAACCAAAAATTGTTGTATTATGAAAAGAGCCAAATAAACGTTTCGTGTTTTGCGCAACGATTGTTTGAATATTGATTATTTTATAGATATATTGCATGTATTGATATTGATTAGTATAAAGTTTTGGGAGAATCCATGAAAAGATACTTAAATATCCCAAATTCTTATTTAGATTATCAAATTTGTCAAACTTCTAATTAAGTCACATAATCTAAAGAAGGATTTTGAAATCTTATGAAATGATTCTAATGCTACTTTCAATAGAAATCAAAAGAAAAAAAGGTTTAAATTAACATATTTTATTTCACAATTAACACGTTTTAGTTTTAAATTAACAATTTTCTCTTTTCATAATACTCTTGCCTAAGTATTTAAATAAAACTTGATTGCAATACAACATTAAGAGTTAATAAGTTTAATTACATGATTAACAAGTTTCATTTATAAACTAACAGCTTTATATCTCTAAAACATTTACAATAAATCTCTAAATAAAACTTAATCATAATACAGTCTTAAAATTTAATATGTTCCAATAATAGTAACACATTTCAATTCTAAATTTACAATTGTTTTGTCTCCATAACACCCTTGTGATAAGTTTTGAATAAAACTTGATCATAATATAATATTAAAGATTAACATATTTTATTTCATATTTAAATACATTTCAATTCTGAATTCACAACTTTTTGTCTCCGTAACACATTTACAATAAATCTTTAAATAAATCTTAATCACAATATAATTTTAAAAATTAATATATTTCATTTTATGGTTAAATACGTTTCAATTCTAAATTAATAATTTTTTATCTCCATAACACTTTTAAACATAAAACTGCATGACCGTAAGCGTACGTAACGGTTTATAACGTTGCAGGTATAGAAAACGAATCTACATTGCCTTCTTTTTTCCTGGTAATTAAGTTAAGACAGAAAATAAACTTGGCTACCAAAAGTGGCTAGAATTCTGGCTATTTTATCAACTTACTTTTTTCTTTTTCAAAAGAAAAATCGATTGTAATTATATATTGACTTCATTTACATTTTCTATTTTAAAATAATTGTCACTTTGCAGGAAAAAAAATTGTCACCTTAAAATTTTAGTTTCCTTAATAATTTTTACTTTAGAATTTTAGTGAAACACTAGAGTAATCGTAAGTGAAGTTTAGTAAATAGGTATATATATATATATATATATATATTACTCCCCCAGTCCTAAATATAAAGGTCTTATATTTAGGACCATTATATATTACTCCTCCAGTCCTAAATATAAGGGTCTTATATTTAGGACCGGAGGAGTAACATTTTAATACAAAAGCATTTCATTCATATATATATATGTATATATATTAGATTTTGGTATAAATAGCTTAGGCAATTCATAATGAAAATCCCGATTGTGGATTCAAAGTCATAGAAGGCCAACACCAGTTATAATTATTCAACCAAAAATTCTTGTATTATAAAAAAAAAATCATATAAACGTTTCGTGTTTTGCACAACGATTGTTTGAATATTGATTATTTTATAGATATATTACATGCATTGATACTGATTAGTACTATAATTTTTTTATATTATATTGTAACACATGCAAATGAAAACATTATAATAGTTTGTTTTCCTTCATTAATTTAATTTTAACAATAATAATTGCAATGGAATCATAACAGTAGTATTTTTTTTTTTTGGTGAGTGGAAATGGTCTAATATTGTTTTTTCTTCACGCGCGGACCTGGCGGGTTCGACGAACTTTCGAAGGTGGTTAAAAACTTAAAACCGGCTCGGTCAAGGCATGCATGTGGTCAAACTTTTCATTTAACGCGTTGACATTCAAACGTCACAATTTTTTTTAATTTGAACTAATACATAATTTTAAGCTAACTATATATTTATTTTTAATGGAATATTTCTGAAAGAAAATTCTATATCTAAAAAATCACATTTTAGATCATAATTGAAAAATGTTTGTGCTAAGTTATTTAAAATTTGAATTTATGTTACAGGTTCAGGGGATAAAATGCTTGTTCACTTTAAACAACGCAAAGTAGAATGCGGTTATGACAGTGGAGATAAATTTTAAACATCTAAAAATATATGAGGTTTTGAACTACAATGGAAAAAATAAATTAGGAGTAAATTAAAATTTTAGATAAAAATAAGTATTTAATTATTTCTTTTAAATTTTACTTGCGAAATGATTTAATTTTTTGAGTACTAAATAAATTTTCATAAATAAAATTACTTAGCTATATCTTTTCTGAATTTCTCAATTAGAATTAGAAAATCTAATTTTTTAATATATGCTAATCAAATTAAGTATTAAAGTAAATTATACATTTGACAAATAATTCTGACCTTTGTTGAATATAATTCGATTCTTTATTCTTAAATTTTGTCCATAATTTTGAATAAAATAAAAACAAAAGTACCGTTTACTTAAAAGTCTCTAAAGTTAAGAGCACTAACGTATGTGTCACTGCTTTACTTGGACCAAAGTCCAACCAAAAAATATAAAGAATAGACTTAGACCAAAGTGACCAATGGCCAATAGTTTAATTTGAAACAATGCCTTGTATGATTGTAACTTTTGACCATTCTTTTAATCCAGCATTTTGTATATGTTCTCTTTAAAATATGAGTTAATTAAGATGTTTGTTTTGATAATAGATATAAAAGTTTAATTTATTTTATCTCTCAAATTTATAATTTTTTTCTTAACTATGCCTAAAAATTACATTTATTAAAGGGATTTCTAAAAATAGAAATAATGATTAAATGAGATATTATAAGTAAACATATACATATTTATTATAAATAAATAATCTAACAAATTTTTTTAATATTTATAAATTAGTTATTTAACTTTTATATTTAAGATCTGAAAATGATGTCTCATCCAAATTTTGTTTACACTAGAGTTAAATTTCTTCTAAAAACATCAATTGTTTTAAGTTGAACTATCCGTTTAGATATAATTTTTATGATATAAACATTTTTGTCTACTACTCTTTCCACCCTAATAATTTTATAATGGCCTCTCAAATTTTAAGTTATCATTTGTCACGTAACAATCATGTTTTTTATGTTAGAAAATAACGTAAAGATATTGACATTTTCAAATGGCTTCAATTAATTAATTAATTAAAAAAAGTTAGAGGAAAGTATGGATTAAAAAAAAATATAAAAAGAAAACGAGTCATTTCATGCGTTCATATTTTTCTTTCGTTAATGTAATTGTAATATAAATAGCCTTCCTCTCTTCGCTCTGCTTTTACAAGAGCTTCCTTAAGCTCAGAAAACTACCTCATGGACCTCAATTTGAGATGTACCAAGCTGTTCGTTATTCTTCTCTTAATGGCTTCCACTTCACAGCTCTTATTCTCATTATTTGCCTTCGCAGACACTGGCATTCACGACAATGAAGAAGGTAAACGCGTATGGATCAGAAAACCAGAGCTTGTTTGTTGTTATGTTTGATCATGCTTGATCAGTTTTTTTTCCCCCTTGACCGTATGGTGGTATGCGTATTGTATCATGTTTAGAACATGTTGAAGCTCACCTGCTTGGTTTTTGGTAACTAACGATAACGAAAGTAAAACTAGAAATTTTGGAATATCTGGTATTAGCAAAACCTGAGAAGATTAGTTTAGCAGTTAGTAAGTTTCTTGGGATCGTTAAAGATACAAAAATGAGGCTGAATAATTGATGTGCCTTGCTTTGAGGTCGAAATATTTGTCAAGATTATATGCTCTGTAATAGTTACTATTCCTTTTTGGGGATTTCTATTTTCATCTTGATGAATTCGTCTGAATTATGCATAATGCAGCCAACACATTGAAAGAGATAGCGAGGAAAATAGGGAAGAATGACTGGAACTTCGAAAAATATGATCCTTGCAGTGGGAAAGGGCAGTGGAATGCGTCTGATGAGAGCGCACATTTTGAGAGCATTGAGGTCTGTAAATGTAACGAGTCTTCTTGCCATGTTGTAAGCATGTACTGTTCTCTTACCATCACACGATCCTTTCTTTCTTCCTTTCTTTCTTTCTGTTTGGACCAATAATTTGAGTTCAGTTCTTTCTGCCACGAGAGAGAAAGTGAAGACAAACTGCGGAGTCTATGAATGCGTGGGAGTTGGGAGGAGAACAGGCCAGAAGGAATCCAAGAAAAATGGAAGGGGAGAGAGAGAAGACAAATGAGTGGCCAAAAGATCATTTTCCTTCCCCTGTTTTGGTGGGGAAATATCTTGATTCTTTTAAATTGAGAGAACTTAAAGTTATAAAAGAGGGAATACTTAGGATGATTTTGGAACTATGAAAGAAAAACTTTCATTATGCTTTTCTCCTGACTGATTCTTTGAAATTATGAAAAGCTTTCAATTAAACTTTCGCTTCTCCTGTACTATCCTCCACCAAACACACTCGAATATCATTGGTATACTTTATAAATTTTTATTTAATTTTAGTACTCTTTTTGGTTATTTACTACCGATGCTTACACTTGAGAATGTACAACTCGGTAAAGTTCAATGTTTGTCAAATATAAGAATATACATTTAAAGCTATCTGGACATATTATAGCAGAATTTAGGTTTAATCTTTTTCTGTTTTCGTCTTCTGTAAATTTTATAAAGCTGTTTGGTTACTAAGATAAAAGGTTGCAAAACGTTCATTTGGAACACATTATGTTATTTTAATATTTTTCTTTGCAATGGTATTTCCCACCGATATAGTTTACCACCTTGACAATAATTTTTATCCCGTCAAAAATATTTCGTAGTCTTATGGAAAGAATACTTATTTCGGTTATTGATAAAAACAACTAATAATGCTTTGTATTCTTCAAAACTTTATACAATCAGCTAATCCTGAACAAAAAATTTGGTCAAATTACCTATAAAGAATCTGGTTAGAACTACACTTTGCCAGATTATTGTTAATTTTTAACATCACTTGACGCTTGAGTTCCATCAGAGCCTAAGGGTGTGTTTGATATGAGGGATTTGGGAGGGATGGGAGGGAATGGGAGGGATTTTAATCATTTTCCCTTGTTTGGCAACACACAAATTTTCCCTCCCCTCCCCTCCTCAACCTCACCTCCAAAATTGGGAGGATTTGGAGGGGAAGGGCAATATTTTGTCATATTGTGACCATTATACTTATATTTTATCATGTTATGATCATTATGTCCATATTTTGTCATGTTGTGACCATTATGCCCATATCTTAAATAAAATAAGAACAAAATTATCCACATTAAAATATTTTTCCCTCCCCTCCCCTCTTGTTTATAAATTCAAACAAAATAATATTAAAATCCTTCCACTCTCCTCCCCTCCCCTTCCTTTCATTAAAACCCCTCCCCTCCCCTTCTCTCACTGAGCCAAACATACCCTAATAGCACAGATACAGAAAATCATAGTCAAGTTCTCTGCATTTTATAAGGTCTATGGAAGCCTCAAGCCTGCTAAATTATCTTGTCTTGTGCTCTAAACAGGACAGAGTCCTAACATTCTCAATGGTTCCATACCTGACCAATGGGCTAGCATGCAATTGGTTGACCTGTGAGAACTTTCTGCCATGCACTCTCTGCTTTCATCAACTCTCCTCTTGAATAGCTCATTTTTCAACTGCATTTATCAATTTTTGTTAATTTAATATGCAGCTCGATTATGGGAAACAGATTGTCAGGCCCTTTCCCTACAGTTCTCACGAACATCACGACTCTCCTGAGCCTGTATGTTGGAATCATTCCAGAATTTCTATGCTCATGTCTATATGCAAACAAATTTATTTAGAATTCTCATGTTTGCGAATCCATTATTGTCAAAAGAAAGTGAACAGAAAACGTATATTTGACTTAGGTTAGTCTTCCCTCTACTATCATTATTAGTATTATCATTAATTTTTTCATAAAATGGGGTACTGTGGGCGTCGGCGTCATCATTATTATTATCTTTTAACTTATTACCATCAAAACAGTATCCCCTAATTTTCTTTATGTCCGGACTTGCAACTTCTATACCTACTTCTATACCTACCTAGAGGCAACTGGGCATGATTTGTCAGCATTGCCAACTAAGACTGACTTCAAATTGGTTTATTTGTCTGATTAAATATTTGCACAAATGTCATAGGACTATTGAAGGAAATCTATTTTCGGGTCTCATTCCACCAGATATTGGAAAGTTGATCAAGTTAGAAAAACTGCAATTTCTCTCACTTATTTTCTTTTCTTTATCCGAATATGTTGACACATATCTGCTGCTGCTGCTTCCCTGATATCCTGCACTGCGCTGTTTAACATGAATAACGTTTTGTGTCTTAGCCATCTGTCGTCAAACGCATTCACTGGAGAATAGCCAGTTGAACTTTCCAAGTTGAAGAATTTGACTGACTTGCAAGCCTTTGCTTCCTTGTCAAGCTAGTTTATTCCTAGTCCATATCAGTTAAACTAGTTTATGAAGGGTGGCAAAGTTATATGAACTCTGGGGGCCAAACGCTAGCAACTAAATTGAAGTTGTCCAGAGGCCATGCAAACCTCATAGAATTAAACTTTAAAACTTGGAAGTGTAAAATTTGTGCAAGACAAAGCTGGAATTTTTGTTTGTCAAAAGAAATATGCAACAGAGTTGCTGAGAAGGTTTAATATGCTTAATTGCACTGTAAAAGCTACTCCAATGAATCTGAAACAAAAGTTGCAGCAAGAAAATGGAGCCGAAAAAGTGAACTAGAAGCTGTACAGAAGCTTAGTTGGTGGTTTAATGTACCTAACACACACAAGACCGGATATATCTTTTTCGGTAGGTGTTGTGTCAAGGTTCATGTGCAATCCATCAAAGGAGCACTATGGTGTGGCAAAACAAATTCTGAGATATATTGCTGGAACAGTAGGCTATGGAATCTAGTACACTCCTGTAACTCATTTTAAGTAGACTGGATTTAGTGACAGTGACTGGGCAAGCTCTTTAGATGACAGGAAGAGCACATATGGAAATATTTTTAACTTGGGTTCAGGAGCAATCACGTGGATGTCAAAAAAACAAGCTACTGTAGCTCTATGAACGGCAGAGGCAGAGTATATATCAGCAACTACCGCGGCAAGTCAATGCATTTGGCTCAGAAAAATGTTAGATGATTTGCAACAAAAGCAAGAAGAAGGAACTGAGTTGTTCTGTGACAACAAATCAGCTATAGCAATGACAAAAAATCCAGTGTTTCATGGAAGAACCAAGCACATAGATCTGAGGTTTCATTACATCCGTGAGTTGGTTGCAAAAGGTGAACTAATTATGAAATATTGCAGCACTGAAGTTCAATTTTCAGATATCCTCACTAAAGCTCTATCGACTCAGAGACATGTGTATCTTAGAAGCTTACTTGGAGTCAGCGATTTTGAATCAAGGAGGAGTGTTGGAGATGTGATTCAAAACGTACTGGAGGGGATTTCAGAAGCAACTCCCACAAATCTCTGAAACTGATTCAACCTCTTGCAAGAGTGGGCCACCGGAAGCCAGGAACGTGATATGCTAAAATCTCGAACTCAACGATCTGAAGGAAAATGGGATTATGGGTAGCTGAAAATTAGGAATGGATTTGATTACTAATTGTTTCTGTTAATTTATTTTTCAGAAAAGCTGGTTATTTTTTTGTCCTTAAATTCCAGTGTAATTAGTATTATTTTCAAGTAATAGAAATTGAAGAAAAGCACATTACCTCTTCACCTTCTCGTCTTCCCTGTTTGCTTTGTATATTTTTACTGTTTCTCACACTTAAACCAGCAGAAACTCCACCAAAAAAATGCTTTTCATAGAAAGCACAATATAATATGAAGTGTTCATTTTCATACATGTAATAAAAGATGAAAGGAGACTAGTCTAATTTCTGTGGTATCAGCATAGGCATTGATTTTTGGGAAAATTACACTCAGGTCCCATAGAGCATAATTAATATCAAAAAGGTCCCTCAAAATCACGAAATGATTCTGAAGTCCCCAGGGACCTATGTGTAATTAATTCTAATTGTGAAATTACGTAGTTACCCCTGTTAATTTGAACCTATTTACAACCTCAACAGTGACTGTTAACAACCCGAGAAGAGGTGGTTAACAACCTCAACAACGCCCCTGGTGTTCTACAGAGTGAGTTGTCATAAGCACTGCCGAGGTTGTCAATCACGTCTTCTTGGGTTGTTAACAGCCACTGTTGAGATTGTAAACGAATTGCTGCAATAAAATTAGAACATATTTACAACATCAATAGTGGCTGTTAACAACCCGAGAAGAGGTGGTTAACAACCTCAACAACGCCCCTGGCATTCCACAAAGTGAGTTGTCATGAGCACTGCCGAGGTTGTCAATCACGTCTTCTCGGGTTGTTAACAGCCACTGTTGAGATTGTAAACGAATTGTTACAATAAAATTAATAGGGGTAAGTAGGTAATTTCACAATTAGAATTAATTACACATAGGTCCCTGGGGACTTCAGAATTATTTTGCGATTTCGTGGGACCTTTTTTATATTAATTGTACTCTGTGGGACCTGGGTGTAATTTTCCCTTGATTTTTCTCCAGAAGTAAAATTGCTTGGATTGGGAGCATTGTGGTAGACGACAGTAGCCACAGGATGTGGTTTGTGAATATTAGGCACTAAACATCTTACATCACCTATTAAAACTCAATCGGTAATCCTAGACAGTTTAAGGAACCTATGCCTCCATTCGACTTTAGATGGATTCACATTAAATTGGTTAAACTACAAAGCATCATTCCCATCCACCGTCACATGATTCTGGTATTTTATTTTCTTTCAGATAAGCAATTTAGAATTTGAAGCCCAGAATAAAAATCAATTTTTCATAGAACTACACAGTTGGAAACCATATGGGCATACGTAAATGGGTCAACTAATTGACAGTGACACTGAACAATGTTTAAATTCACAGTTGGAAACCATATGGGCATACATAAATGGATCAACTAATTGGCAGTAACACTAAACAATGTTTAAATTTACTTTAGAATTAAGAACTCGGCAAAGTTTTGGCTAATCCCAGCATGACAAGAAAGTGCTATTCCTCAAACCACATGGGCCACTAAAATTTCTATCACATAACATGAGTCTAGCTTTTGTATAGAATCAACAACCATTTAGGTGCTAAATGATTGATAGTTTGCCGACAATGTTGTATTTTAGGAATGGTCAGACTTCATAATATAGAATTTAATTTCCTCAATGTATCTTAGAGATGTAATTCCTGTGAAGAGCGCCTATTATATGATCGAAGGGAACAATTCCACTACCTGCAGACATGTGTATAAAGCAATTTGGAAATGGCAAGGAGTTGAGCGCATCAGGATTTTCTTATGGATAGCTTTCCAGAATAAACTTTCGACTAATGAATGGAGGAACAAATGGTTCGCTTGTTCAGCTATTTGTCCCCATTGCAATGCTGATGTGGAGAGCACGTTACATATTTTAAGAGATTGTATCTATGCAAAGCAATTATGGAGGCGGCTTATTAAACCAAGGTACTATGCTCAATTTTTCAGTTCTTCATTGAAAGACTGGTTTGCATTGAATCTGAAAAGAGACTTGGGGTTAAATAGGAAAGATAGTTGGGAATTAAAATGGGCAGTTACTATCTGGAAGCTTTGGCTTTGGAGAAATGAGATGATTTTTAACACTGAATTTCAGAAACCATGTGAACCGTATGCTGTAATTGAGAATGGGTGGAGAAATTATGTAATATTGCAGGATGATAATAAAGTTGCAAAGACTATGGCAACTGCGATTTCTTAGAGTCCCCCAATTGCCGGATGGATAAAGGTTAATGTGGACAGTGCCATGACTGCAAATTTGAGAAAAGCTGGGTGTGGTGGAGTCCTAAGAGATAGTAATGGTACATGGATAGTAGGTTTTACTCATTTCATTGGTTTTTGCACTGCTATGGAGGCTAAACAATGGGCTATCTTTAAGGGGCTTAAATTAGCCTGGGATCTTGGTTTCAAGAAGGTGATTTTGGAATCTGATTCCAAAATATCAATTGATTTGTTGAAGAAAAAAGGCATCAATACGGAGAGCCTACTTTGTCTCCAAATAAGAGAGTTCATGAAGAATGACTGGGATCTGGAAATACGGAACATCCCAAGGGAGCAAAATCAACTTGCAGATTCGTTGGCAAAAGGAGGCTTATCTAACTCCTCTCTTTTTGATTCGTGTCCTCCTCATCTGAGGACCTTGTTTGAAGCTGAGTGTTTGGGATATAATCCCCATTAGTTTGCTGTTTTAGTTTTTGGGCTCCTGCCCTCTTGTTTACCAAAAAAAAATTCCTCGTAACTGAATATTCAATTTTGATCCCTAACATTCACAGAGGTCACAAAAACAGAAAGAACAATTACAAATATCAAAAGACTATAAACTCACCTGCAAGCAAAAGCAAATAGGAGGAGAAAACTTGGAGCAGCAGATTTACACTGCAAGAAAGAAAATAAAATAGAGGTAAATAGAGAGAATAAGGATAGTTACTTCCTCAGGACAAGAAAAGCATAAAGAAAGAAAGAAAATGTAGTCTTCAGTAACAATACAAAATAAAATAGATATTATTTGATGTTTCCCTCCGGATGAACAACAAGAAGAGAAATGTCACTAGCTATTGTAGCAAAAGTGATAGAGATGAAAGCAAGAGAAGCATTACTGAAGTTAATATCCAATGCTATCCCTAGAGCAGTTAGTACAACTGTGAAAGGCAAATTCCATCTGTGGCATTAGTTGATAGAAAAGTCAATAAAGCAAGCGGTTATAAATTTACAACAAAAGTACCGAAACGTGGAGAAGGGGGAAATTTAAAAAAAAAAGTTATACCATTGTCCATAACAAATATTCTTGGACCATTTCATGTTCGAAGCATATGTGTGCATTCAATGAAGAGGATGATAATCTGAAAGGCAAAACAATTACAAGAATCCATTCATGTGTGTGCGCACACACACACACAAAGCAATAAGATTATGATGTGATGTAAATTATGGGGATATTAGGAAAGATGAGCACAAAAGAGATATTGTTGTAGAAAATAGTTGTCAGTATTACCAAAAAAAAAAAAAAGAAACTTCCACCAAAATTCTGTTTAAAATAGGACATTTCCAATAGAATAAAGGTGTGTTTGGATGAAACCAAACCATGGTTTGGAGAATAGCTTCTGGAAAATAGATTCTGGAAAAAATAGATTTTGTGAAGAATAGATTTTATGAAAAAGTGATTCTGAGAAGTGAGAGTGTTTGGATAGTTATTATCAGGAGCACTTTTTATATATGAAAATTACCAAAAAGGGTATAAGTTCATAGAATAATTGTATAAGGGATATTTTTATAATATATTTTGATTTGAAGAAATAAAATTGTTAATGAAATAATTTTGACTCACATAATTAATAATTTATAAGATAATATAATTAATAAATAATTAATATAAAGGTGAATCCCGGTGGTTAACTATTGCAGAAGCATGGGTAATTTGTCCTTTTACCAGCAAAAGGAATATAAAGGCGGCTGCATGCCCATTCGTTTCTCTTTTCAAATCCTCTTTTTGTTTCTTTGGTGATAAAAGTGAGTAACAACCCACACGTGCTTTTACCCTGTCGTCCTCCTTTCTTCGTCCCAACCTGTTAAATGCTAAGCCCTGGTTTGCATCTCCATCACGGAATGAAGTGCCAGAACCAGAAGTCTTTACAGAGCGACAGCGAAATTCCTCGCACCAACGACAAGAGCGAAGCGGTGAGCAGAGAGACGCGAGCTGAGTGACTGAAATGCGCGAGCAGAGTGAAGAGAACCAGTCAAAAGTGTCGGCCAAGAAGGGTATTTTGGGTCAATGCTTTATGCCTTCAATTATTTCTGCCAGAAGCGAAAAATTGTTGCTTCTTATGAAACTATGGTTTCACCGGTGGAAACCATGGTTTCAACCTGGACCAAGGTTTCACCTAAAGCATTGCCTGTTTGGATGATTTTAGGTGCAAACCATGGTTTAACCTTCCAAACCATGGTTTCCCTTGTCATCCAAACAGGCCCTAAGATTAAACGCAATGGCATAGAACAACTGAAAAAGTTCTTGTAGGGCTGTAATAATGACATCAATGGATTGTAATTCATAATAATTCAATTTTCTCAATAAAAATACAATAACTTTAGTAGAGCCAAAAAAGCTTTGAAAGTACAAAGACATGGAGATCAATCATCAAACATAATTCTGGAAGTAGATAGAAGATAATTGAGGATTAATGTGCCAATTTCAGTTAATTCTCTAGTAGGGGTCAAACAAGACATTGGGGATGAACAGAGCATCTTTGTCTTCTCTATCAAAGACCCAGTCAATGCCCAATACAAAGTTATTCGGCTAGAGTTTATTAACTCTATTTTGGCAGAAATATTACCGTCTACTCAAAATCTACAAGTTATCGATTCCAATTTCTGTGATTGTCATCAATTTAAGACAATATTGTTTCAAGTTTTGGATGACATATATTTATACTTGAAGAAAGAAGGCAAAAGAAAAGAATGAATAAAAAATATACCCAAATTACACATTTACCTCGCCACAAGTAATCCCTCCAAGACACAAACACTTATTTGGAATCTATGAGACCAAAACGAAGTGATAAAGTTTGCAAACACAGCGTGCATTGCAAAGTGGATAATATTCATTAGGAAAGGACCTGGAAACTTTCCCATAGTGTCACCTAACAGACTTTTATTGTACTTGTTTACAAGTCCAGCATAAGAAAACTACAAGAAAGTAAAAAAAAAAAAAAAATCAAAAGATGAATTTATACATCGTTTGCTTGCAGAAGGAACTTACAAGGTCAAAAACAGGCTGAAAATGTACCATAAAGATGTTTTAAGAAAATAAATTGCATCTTTTCCCTCTCTCCTCTCATTTTCTCTGTACTAAACTAAACGGACCCTAAATGTCATTTTCATCAGACAAAAAAATTGTCATTTTCCTAGACCTAGGGGGTGTTTGGGTAAACTAATAAGTACTTTTCTGCAAATCGAGACAAACTCCTCCATATATTTACTTTATATGCTGTAAAAATACTTTTGAAACCATAATTTTACTCTTATCTAAACACTCTCTTAATATATTTTTTTGATTCAATTTGCTTGCTATGGCCTACATGCCATTTCTGCAATATCGAGATGTCCAAGCCAAGCGGATTTGAGTTATTTTATTTTATTATTGTTTGGCCATTTCTTTGGTGTACAAGTCTTCGTTAGTCATAAGCAGGGCGATCCGGCCATGTGAATGCGATAAAGAAGAAAATTACGTGTCAAAGAATCATTAACAAATGAAGAATAAGACAAGATGGTCCCTCCTCAACTTGAAGACTCGCTTTTTGTTTACCGGTCTTCACGCGGCTCCACTTTTCTAGCTCTATCTTTTATTGCTAATGGACTCTATCTTCACGCGACTATTTTCTATTGTTATTTTTCCAGGAAGTATCCAAGTCACTTTTCCCCTTCATTTATTGAATAGGACTGAATGGGTATTTCTCTTACGTCTTTTTTCTTTCAAGTCACTTGTGATATGTTTCATCAGAATAAAAAAAAAATCTGGTATATTAAAATTTAACAATTTTGTGATTTTGTTTCTATATTTAATATCCCCCTCCGATCTTTAATTAAAACTTAATTAGAAAGTTAATATTAATCATATATATAAAACTTATTTCATATGTTTATTAATTTTTTTCAAATTAACCTTATTGATATTCCCTCAATAATAATCAAATAGTAAAGGAAATGAGGGAATTAAAAAAAAGACACTTATGGTGTTTTAAAAAAATATATCAGGTTAACTAATTTAATTAATATTCTTAATTCATTCAAATTATTTAATTACATCTTATACTAAGGTCAGAAAAAATATATACTTTTTAAGAAAACAATAATCTAACTATGACAAAAGAATCATTAAAAAAATTAACATGATTAGTCTTTGTTTACTTACCTTCGGTCGTTTGAGCTTTTCTTCTTTCTGGTACAAAAAAAAAAGCGTTTCTTCTTTGAAAGGTCCTTAAATTATTGCTAGGAAACAAACCACAAATATGACAAAATATTTATTATTTAAATATAAAAAAATAACTCATCAGTGACTAGCATGCGGACCGACCATATCAAAATAATCATAACGGCTATTCTATAAATATGACAAGAAAAAAATGTGAATTTGAGTCCATTATTTGGTGCTCCAGAATATCCTCCTCTAAGTTGAAATTGAAAAAAAAAAATCCACCTTAAATTTAATCAAATTTTAAATAAATCTCATGGATTTAAAAATCAACCTCTTAAATTTACAAATAATTCTCCTAAGATATAACTATTTTAATGGTGGCAAAAAAATTTGCTTATTTACAAGTAAACCTCTCACATTGACAAAGTCATCACTTTAACTTATTCTTTTTACTTTTTGGCGTTTACTAAATTAGATTCAGTCCTTTTCTTGTGCTTTGCTTCATTCTTCCACGTCTCGAAAATTTATCGCCATAATTTTCATCACTTATGTATTACAGATAAATAATAGTACTATATAGCATATAAATTATTTATAAAGTTAGTTAGTTAATTAATTAAACTGCGATGTGAACTTTTATAAATTGTTTTAATACAACATGTGAGAAATATATTTATAATTAAAGCGAATGATTTGTTCATTCAATCTCAAATTTATACAGATTGTACGTGCGTGTCATGCTTGCGACATTATTCCGAATTTGGAATTATTCTAAATATAGCTTAATTGTTTTGGTCTTGAATTAAATGTAGCTTACTTTGAACTTTAGAATTGGTGTCTCCATAGTTGAAGAGCTCAAGTCAAGGAGCAGGTGTAGTCATCAACTCTCTGCTATGACGACCTGCCCTTCCTACCCCATTTTACACGACGGCTATCCCCTCTTCCTCTTATCTTATCTTATCTTCTTCGCATAATCCCTTCAAGGTCTCTGCTTCCTCTTTCCAGATCTGCAAGGACCCAACCATTTCCAGACTCAGCTTCGCAAGAGCGCCTGCCACAGCGTTCGCTTCTCGCCTAATCCACTCTGCTCTGACTTCCCACCTTCGATCCATTAAGTCAGCAATCTCCTTCCATAAACAACAGGTAACGCTTCCTTCTTTTTCCTTCCCCCTCAACCTTCTAAGGGCTTCTCTCGCATCAACCTCCAATATCACCTTTTTGATCCCCAAATTCCAAGCTACTTCCAGACCCCTCCTTGTACCCCAAGCTTCTGCCTCTTCTGGTGTGCAGCGCCCCCCTTTCGCTTATCAACTCTCTGCTTGGCTGCCCATTAGTTCTAATTACATTCAATCGTTTTTTCTTTTTTTCACATGACAAAGAAAGTTTTTTGTCTTATATATTTGTTACGTCATTAAGTTAAATTTTTAACATAACTATATTATTTTATTTTTTATTTATTCCTGGGCAGATTGTTATTTTCTTAATAAACGTATATATTAAACAGGAGAAAGTATATACTGAACCGGAAAAAAGTTGTCAAAATTTGAGGTAGATTTAATGAAATGTTGGATGTTATTTTGTATTTTTGTGTATTACATTGAATTTATATTAATTTAAATTTCATACTGAATTTGATGGAATGCCTATTTTCGAAAATATATTTTTGTTAAAGAAGTCAGATTATTTTAAGTCATGTTTTTCATTATATTGAATTTATGTTATCTAAAAAACAACTGATAGTTATTAAAAGCTTAGTTTTGTTTTACATCATGACTAGATGAAAATAAAATTTAAAAATAGAATAAAATTTAATTTGGACGGTTGTTGTTTGATATATATATATATATATATATATATATATATTCATAGTAACTCATGGAAATTTGAAATATTCATCAAAAAAGAAAAAATAAATCGGGAATATCATCAACCTGAATACTCTTTCAATAAATGCCATTTTCTGAATGTACATGAGCTTTTTTTTTTGTCCTTCTTTCGGGTCGTCAATAATTATACAATAATGAATTTCAAGACTTTAAATTCTTTGAAAATTAATATATATATATATATATATATATCTCTTATGTTTGTACTAATTGGGTGAATTAGTGTTTGCTATTTGTGTGTAGTTGGGTATAATCTCTTAATTTGATTTGAGTCACTCCGGAGGACGTTTCTGCGTTATTTGTTTAATTTCATCATCTAACTGATTTATTTATTTATTTACTTTTTTTGTTCTTTTTTTCTTTTTTTACTTAGCTTGATGAAGGACTTCTTTTTTCACTTTTTTTGTGATCCAAGGATACCCTTACCTTCCTTATCATCTCGCTACTTTATATGTCTATCATAGTCTTTGATTATCATTTGAACTCAATATTCAGATTCTTAAATAACGAATAATTTTATTACAAACTCAAGTCTCACCTAATCTTTTTGCATATGCAAAGTATTTGTTTTTCAATCAAAGGAACTAGTATTTGTACATTAAATAATGGATTTCTTAGATGGGTTTCTTATAGTTTTCTGAAATTAACTTGATTTAATTTTTTTATAAGTAATCATATATTTTTAATTTAAGTCAATAAAATTTATTAATATGATTATTAAAAGCTTTAGTATTTCTATTAAAATAAAAGTATATAATGATTTTTAGATATGCGTGTACTTTGGCCAGTCACAAAAAAGGCATTCAATTTTGGCTTGGACGACTTTTTCTCTCCTTGTTGACATTTCTATATAATAGGTAGGGCAAATTAATCTTTTAGTCCCTATAGTTTTTACTCATTTGTAACTCAGTCCCTCTAATTTGATTCGATACAACTCAGTCCTTATAGTTTTGACTCAGTTGTAACTCAGTTCCTGAAATTTGACTCGCTGCAACTCAGTCCCTATAGTTTTAACCATTTTATAATTTAGACCTTATGTTTTTGAAAAATAAAATTATATATCTAATAAAAGGAGGGACTAAATTATAAAATGGTTAAAATTATAGAGACCGAGTTGGAGCAAGTCAAACTTTAGGGACTGAGTTACAACTGAGTCAAAACCATAGGGACTGAGTTGCACCGAGTCAAAGTATAAGGACTGAGTTACCATTTATCAGGATTACTAGGTAATGTTATTATTTGGAAAAATGGTAATTACATATATAAGTTCTAAATGAAGAATTTATTTTAAGTAGTTTTGTGAATTTACTTAAACATTACTCTTAAATAGTTCAAGACTTGCTTATGATTATTTTTTCTTATGAAATGATATAGACGTGAACCAGTCATGAAAATAAATTCTTAAAGATTAATTTTTATTAAATATTTTAATACTTTAATATTTATCAAAATAATGCCATTGTTTTAATTTAGAGACAATCGTTGCTTGTTTCTTTCTTGCATCTGAACATATCGCACAAATCTGAACTTGACAATTCCTATGACAATATTACTTCTTTATCTTACGTGTCCTCAAACGATATATTTCCTACAGCAGGAAATTGTTAGAGACACGTGCTACGAAATTATACTATACGTCGCTTGCTTTAACATAAAAAGATTTATTAGTTTTTAATATTAAAATCCAGAGTCAACGATACATAGATCGATTCTACTATATACGTCTCGCGTTTATTTATCGTTTGGTCATTATTTGAACTCCAAATTTGAGTGTTTTATCAAGGTACTATGTAGCGTTATATAGTTGTTTATTAATAGAAAATCAAAACATTATTGGATTTTAAATTAACTTTTCAAGCATAATAATATTAAAAATTAAACACAATCTGTTAGACACTTCTTTATAATATATTATGCCGAATTTACAATAATTGAATTTTCTATACTTGAATGAATTTTTTTTCCTAGATTTCTTGTCAAGTTTGGCTAAAGAGAAATGCAAAAAAAGAAAAAAAAGTGTATACTCGAACGAATTATGCTGTCTCCATCGAAAAATGAATGAATTATGCTGAATTTACAATAATTGAATTATGTATACTTGTTTTTGTTTCTAATTGTTATTTGCTAATTTCGTGTAGCTGGGCATCTCTTAATTTGATTTGAAGTGGATATTTCTGCATCACTCGTCCAATTCTATTGTGATATTAGAGGTTAGTGACAATTACATTAACTGAATAACCCACGTACCAAAACTCATTATCTATTTATTTACTTATTTTTAGTTTTAATTGTTTAGCATCAGTATAATAAGGAAATAAATTCTCAATCACCATAGGAGATGGTACCTTGATAAAATACTCAAGTAAAGAATAATTTGTTTTTATTTTTAAAATTTGTTTTTTTAATCCAAAAACTATTAGTTTTATTATCATCTCTCTACTTTACTTGACATGTTTGTATCACCCTTTGTTTTTTTGGGTTAAAGCATATATATCATTATATTGAAATCAATCCTATTCGAGTTACTGTTAGACACTAAATGTGGGCACCTCTCCTAGCAAGTATTTGAACCTTGATTCACCACGTTATGAGAAACTAGCTTCTTCCACTAGATCCAACCCCTGTTGGTACATGTCTGTATCATTTTAGATACCACTATATAGAGTGGAACTTTCTTTAGAGACTTGGCCTTTAGGTTAGATTCTTATATAACAAATAATTTTACTATAAACTCAAGTCTCACCGAGAATTTTTTTAACATATAAATATTTGTCTGTCAAACAAAGGATCTAATATTTGTACATTAAACACTGGGTTTATTAGATGTTATTTTATATTATTCTTCATTTAACATAATTTATTTTTATAAATAATTATATTTTTAATTTGAATCAGTTAAATTTATTAATAATATTATTATTAAATGCTTTGGTTTTACTATTAAAATAAAAGTATAGTGTAGTAGTACTTATATTTTGAAAAGAAAAAAAATTCTTTAAATAAAGGGAAAAGTTAGTTTTAGGATCACTGTAACTAATTAATATCAGTCAATCTCTAAACATTTTAAGATTTTAATTTACCCCCTTGGATTAAAATAAAATTAAAATCTAAGAATAAAAATACAATAACACCTCTCTCTTTTTAAAAAAGATAAATATTAATTGTCATCGGAGTTCTGACCACCAGCACTCAAGGTCGGAGTTCCGGTGGCTGGAGGAATTTTTTTAAAATAAGTTGACTAAAAGGATTTGAACTCATGACCCATCAGTACATCAAAAGTAACGTAACAACTAGACTCAAAATATTACTTTGGAGGTAGCTTCAAACTTAGTTTGAATTAATTTTTCTTGTTAAGTGATAGGAATCCCCACATATGATTGATGTTGACTACCGATCAGCTCCAGTCAATCGAGGTAAACCAATCATAAAAATAATTATAAAAAAAATTCTAATATGGAGGTTAACCAACCATAAAAATAATTATTAAAAAAATTCTAATAATAGGTGAGATGGTATCATTTTTACATTATGACTTGTCTTCTCATCAATTCATGTTAACGTTAAATAATAACATCGCATGTCATTGAAAAAGAACGGCATTCAAGCACTCGTATTTTTACATGACTTTTAATAAATTTTTTTAGTAAGGTAAATATGATCGGAATATCATTTCCTTATTTTAGGTATTCTTTGTTCTTTAATTATATTTGTTTTAACTTTAGAAACAAAACAAATTGAATTATATTGCATCTATTTTGTCCAATTCTTAATAAATCCCTTAGCTGTCAAAGATTTAATGTTGAGTTATAATTATTTACCGCAATATCCAACAAATATATTTGTTACAATTCTTAAATGGCAGCATACACTACATTATGAAAAGGATTTGAAGAATTTACGTTTTTCTGTCAAAAAAAATTATTTTTAATCAGTCCATCAAATTTATTGAGTTCTTTATTCTCTTTGTTTCTAATTTATTTTTTGTTCATATTTTACCGGGAAAATTAATCTCGGATAATACTTACATCAAGTTTCTTATTTTTGTTATGTCAAGTTTTCAAATTATATATGAACATGTATTATATGGAATTGAAGAACTGACATAATAGATATAAGAAACTTGAGTTAAGTTTTTTTTCCCCTATTAAAATCCAACTTGTCTCGATATGAAGTGGGGAAAGATTAACTTTTCTTCTGGCGAAAGAATACAAGTGCATCAAAAACACTGAATTTGTTAGACGATTTTCTATATTATTCTGAACTAATGTTAATTGAACCATTTTAGCACCTATATAAATTTTTTTAATTTAATTCACATTAAATTATTAAGAAGATTATTACAATTTTAGTTTCCCTCTGAAAATAATAAATGATTATACTAACACCATTACAAAAAAATGTTTCTAACCAGTTAAAAAGCCGTTTTCTAACCAGCATAAAAAGTCTTTTTTTTTTCCCTTGTGTGAATTCCATTGTTTAGAAAAATCAGTGCATATTTGTTACAAATAGTCAATTTAATTAATTTTTATAATATCTCTACATTAATTATTTAACTGTTTTATTAAGGATCATGTGTATTAACAGCTAACTACCCTTGTTTGAAGGAGTCTCAGTTTCTACTGTTAATTATATCCTCTTATAAATTATTTACTTCTTCTAGCCATAAGTTTGTTGTCTCATGTTTTTATATTATTTGAACATCACTTCAACTTAAAATTGAAATCATTAGATAATTGTATTATAAATTTACGTTTTCACAGCTATTTTCTCCATGTCAAAGTCCCTTAATTCAAAAAGTTTATATTTTACATCAAACGAAAACTTAACTAATTAAACCGTTGTGTGAATTCTAGAAAATTGTTTTAATACAATATAATATCTCCTAAACATATATAAAGTGAATTATTTGTTCATCCAATCTCAAATTTATACATGTTGTCAGCGTGTTATGCTTGCGACATTTTTTTGTATTTGGAATTGTTACAAGTTGGTGTATTTATACATAAGATTTGCTTGTATTGCATTAGATGGAAGAGATTGGGACTTGTCTTGCGACCAAGCTTGCAGAATGTCTATGGGATCCAATTTCACGTCGTGCCCGTTATTTGTTTTGCTTCAACGAATACGGTGGGGTTGTTGAGAAAATAAAAGAAGAGCTGTTGGTGACACTAGCAGATGTGAACATACGCAAGGAAGAAGCTCATCGAAAAACTGAAGAAATAATGCCATCTGTAAAGAAGTGGTTGGATGATGTGAATGCTATCCTAGAGGACGTGCAAAAGCTACAGCAAGAGGTTGGAGAAGGAGGAAAGAAATGTCTTAACGTGTCGCTCAAGTATTCCTTAGCAAAAGAAATGGATGATAAGGCGAAGCAGATGAAGGATCTCAAAAAGAATTCCCGCTTTGAGTCATTTTCCCAGCCGATCCCACCTCCTAATATCAGTGATCAATTTTCTTCCAAGGATGTCATGGACTTCAAATCAAGGGAGTCAATTTTTAATAGCCTTTTCGAGGCTATTAAAGATGGCAAGAATAACATGGTGGGCCTGTGTGGTATTGGGGGCTCAGGTAAAACCACCTTGGCAATCGAAGTGGGTAAGAAAATTGAACGGCTGAAGCTTTTTGACAAAGTGGTCAAGGTGGTTGTCTCTCGGCCTCTTAATGTTAGGAACATCCAAGAAGAAATAAAAGGAAAAACAGGTTTGAAATTTGAGGAAAATACCGAATCAACCATAGCACAGAGGCTATTAATTGGATTGAAAAGTATGAAAATACTTCTAATCTTGGACGATGTTTGGAGCGATCTAAATCTCCAAGAAATTGGTATTCCGATTAATGAAAATTGTCGTGTTTTGTTAACTACTCGTCTTCGAGATGTTTGTGTCTATATGGGTTGTGAGGAAAATTTTGAATTGCCTCTCTTGATTGAGGAGGAAGCATGGGATTTGTTAAAGATGCATGCAAACATAACCCATGACTCATTGAATGAGTTTGTTGGCGTGGGAAAGAAAATTGTTGATGAGTGCAAGGGACTACCTATTGCAATTGTGACAGTGGGAAGGGCATTAAGAGGAAGAGGAATTGTGGAGTGGAAGTCAGCACTATGGAGGCTACGACAATCCCTACCATTGGATATTGAGGAGAGTTCAAAGGGCCCTTATGCATGTCTCAAATTGAGTTATGATTATTTGCCAAGTCTAGCGAAGCAACTCTTCCTATTGTGCTCTATGTTTCCTGAGGATCATCAAATTCATAGGGAGGATCTTATTCGATTTGCCAAAGGGACTTTGGAATTTGAGGGGATTGTTTACACAATAGAGGATGCAAGGAGGGAGATTTTAGTAAGCATCAACAGGCTATTAGATTCTTGTTTATTAATGCATACAAATGAGCAAGCATGTGTAAAAAGGCATGACTTAGTTGGGGATGTAGCTTTGTGGATTGCAAGGAAGCAACATCAAGCAATTTTGGTGGATAGCCATGCAGTTTCAAGAATGTTGGCTGAAAATGGAAGTTTGAAAGAGACAAAGGTAATATCATTATGGAATCTAGAAGGCAATTTTAGGCAGTCTAATCAATTGCATTGTCCAACACTTGAGGTTCTGCTACTTCATCCCGAAGGGTTCATTGAGGATCTTGGAGGGATTGAAGAGCTCAAAATCTTGGTCCTTGTAACGTCTAGCTTTCAATGGGAAGGTTGCCAACTTGGTTGGCATACACAAATTCAATGGTCAATGCCGCAATCAATTGTGTCATCATTAATTAATCTTCATACCTTATGCTTTAAAGGAATTGCATTGGGTGACATCTCTTTTCTAGGTCAACTCAAAGGATTAGAGATTCTTGACTTGCGTGGTTCTCAATTTGGTGAATTACCTATTGGAATTGTAGATATGAAAAAATTGAAGTTGTTGGATGTGTTTAGGTGTGAAATTGAGAGAAGTCCTTTAGAAGTTATTGGAAGATGTGAGCAACTTGAGGAATTATACTTTTGGAATAAGAAATTTGTCATCCCAGAAAATTTCTCTCTTTCAATGTTGAAGAGGTACGTTATCTATGATACCACATCATTAGAGTTTCCTCCTCTTCTAGAATATTTTGATGTTCATTGCATTGAAGAAGTGAGAGCTTTATGCATACAAGGCTTCAAAGTCTCTGTTTCGCATTCATCAATGAAAGATCTTGTTTTTGGAGCAAACTGCCTTTGGCTAGAGAATTGTAGGTGGGATCTTAATGATATAAATTTTGAAATAAAGCACTTAGCAATTTCATGCTGTGTGGAGAAGAGATTCATAGTTGATAACCGGAGCACCAACATTCTTCAACCAGGACAAGTATTCTCTCACCTGATTAGTTTAAGATTGAGGAAAATGAATAATCTTGAACGAGTGTTCCAAGATTCATCGATCACATGTTCTCTCCCGATGTTACAAGAGCTGTTTCTAGAGAGGTGTCCAGAATTGGGAACCTGCATCTTCAGCCATGCCACTGTTACAAGCCTACCAAAATTGAGGAAACTTGAGATTGAGTATTGCGACAAATTGAAATGGCTATTCTCTTATTCTCTGGCTTCTCAGTGTCCTTCGCTAGAGGAATTGCGAATACGGGATTGTCCTAAACTTGAGAGGCTCACTAATGAAGAAGATGAGCATGATGATTGTCCACTGCACCAAAGGGAGTCCCTTCAAGACTACCCCTACGTAAGTGTTATATCCACAAAATTCGTCTTGAATCATTGCACATTTGAAATAATAATCCATGTTGATGCGTTTGCTGAAAAAAATGTTGTAAGCTGAATTTGTTTTTTTTTTCCCTTTTCGTGCTGAATTTTATATCCTTTTCTTAAAATATCATGCGAAATTATTGTGCCTATTTTATCATTCCATTTGTTAGTTTTGACTCCCTAGTCAAATAAATAGTTATGTGTATTAAAATTTCTAACACCATCTATATATTGCGAAAACTAGTTTTTAGAGGCTAGTGTAAATTGGTGCAATTACTAAGAGTTTCACATATTTTTAGGACATTTCGTTTTTGCTTTTAGTGCATTCTACCTCATTTTTTAACTAAAAATTGGCCTGTTTACTTTTAAATTTTATTTGAAAATATCGTGTTTATAAGCAAATAATGTGCGTAAGATGAAAAAAAATACTCCAACATATTCTGAATGAGAGGCAACAGTCAGTTTCTTTAATTCAATGTTTTGCAAATGTATAACTGTATTTTTTATTTCTGAAATTTCAAAGCTCTGTAGCAACACTATACATAGTGTTTGTATATGTGTGTGTGATTGCACTACTATTTGAATTTTACTTTTTATTTCAAGACAAGAAAATACTATTTGTTTTTATGGATTTGTGTCTTTCATATTAAACTTTTTTGTCAAATAATTACCTTCAATTCGCCAAATGCAACACTATATATTTTCCAAATAATTAATTTCATTTTTTGAACAACACTTTATATTTTGATTTCCTATTTTTGTTAAGGAATTAATTCTGTAGTTTGTGCTATTGAATTTGGCCCCAGGTATTTATTGCTGGAAAAATCGTGTTTGTCACTAAACATATAATATGCGGACACACATTATGTAATATAATCATCATGTTTAATCTCTGACTAACACGATGAGAGTAAGAGACAAGTTGTTGTAAGTAATGTGTGCATTTCATAATTATAATTTGAATACATATATGTATATATGTATAGGGGAATCAGATTGTGGTCACCACTGCAGAAAGCTCCCACCATTCACGAAATCAGAAACTCTGGGCCCCTTTTCTTATTAGTCTGAAACGTGTAAGTATTACCAACAGTATGAAAGGTACTTTGTTTGAAGTTCACCAAGTCAGAGGAACAGAATCTATTGAAGCAAGAGACAAACCTTCGACATTGAATTCAGAGTTGTGTTCTTTACTTTTATTAAATCTCAAAGAATTGGGATACATTTGGAAGGGTTCCACACAAACTGTTAGCCTTCACAGACTTGAAAGTATTCGATTGGACAGTTGTCCAAAGTTGAGGAATATTTTCACTCTTGCAGTTGTCACAAGCCTTTCAGAATTGAAGAGATTACAAGTAGATTCTTGTAAGGAATTTCAGGGAATATTTTGTGAAGAATCACTTGAAAATCTTTCTTCTTCTTCTTCTAATGTTTGCTTTCCCCAACTTGAGAGTATTATGATACGGAGATGCAATAAAATGAAAAGGGTGTTCTCATATTCTATGGCTTATCATCATTGTCCTTCACTAGAGAACTTGAAGATAATGTATTGCCCTGGACTAGAGAGGGTTGTTGATAAAGAAGCAGCACATGATGGGGATTGGCGGCTACCTCTTCTCAAACTGAAGGAATTACATCTATGGATGTTACCAAAATTGAGAGAGATATTTGGAGGAGGATTATTGGAATGTTCACAACACGTAAGTATTTTCCATAAACAATCAAATACTCCTCCAATCCTTAATATAAGACCAATTTAACTAATTTGATTAGATTAAGGAAGTTAGGTAAGTTAGTTAATTATAAAAAAAGTGACACATTTTTTCTAAAATACCATAATCATCTTTCTTAATAGCCCCTCCCTCTTCCACTTAATTATGGTTGAAGGAGTATCCATAGGGTTAATTTAGAGAAAATTGATAAGTATGAGAAATTGGTCTTATATTTAGGACCAAAACTAATTCAAAAATTGGGTCCTATATTAAGGATCGGAGGAGTATTATTTTTAGCTCAACATGTTGCTTTTCTCATAATAAATAATAAACATGAATGATAAAATGCTGTTATTTTTAATCTTTTCTTGTTATTTTTTTGTTGGTAAACTCTTTTTTCCCGATAAAACGTACATTAACTCCTTTTGTTCTTTTGCTTTTAAAATTGTTGTCAAAATAATTTCTTTCGCATTGCCAAATAATTTCCTTTGTTGAGTCTACCTCTTTTTTCCTGTTAAAAATTGGCATGTTTATTTTTAAATTTATTTGAAAAAATCGTGTTTACTATCAAAGAATATAGATATATATATATAAATTAGTTTTCAGAATAAATCTTGAATATAATAACAGGATCTAATTATTTCAATCTTTGGTTACTGTTTTGGCGCGAGCTCATTATTGTGGAAATGGAAAGTAATCATCCAAGACCGTTTTATTTGAAACAAATCAGTTTCTACAATATATGAAGGTCTAAATTAATCAAACTTATGTTATTACAATATTAAAATTATGTGAAAAATGGGATTTAATTCGTAACATTAATTTATTGTTTTATTGGCCGTGGTTCATATATATATATATATATATATATATATATATATAATATTGTCCATCTTTCGGATTGTCACCTAACCATGGAATATAATGACTTTACAGAAAAATGAGAATGAGAGAGCCTGGGCTGTGAATTCAGAATTGTGCTCTATATATTTAATAGGTCTACAAGTGTTGGAATATATTTGGAAGGGCTCCACACAAAGTGTGAGCCTCTATAGACTTGAAAGTGTTGAATTGTGGGAATGTTCAAAGTTGAGGAATATTTTCACTCTTGCAATTGTCACAAGCCTTCCAGAACTGAAGACATTAGAAGTAGATTCTTGTGAGGAATTGCAGGGGATATTTTGTGAAGAAACATTTGAAAACCTTTCTTTTTCTTCTAATGTTTGCTTCCCCAAACTTAAGTTTATTAAGATATGGGAATGCAATAAAATGAAAAGGGTGTTCTCATATTCTCTACCTTCTCATCATTGTCCTTCACTAGAGTGTTTGGACATAAGGAATTGCTCTGAACTAGAGAGGGTTGTTGATGAAGAAGCAGCACATGATGGGGATTGGCGGCTACCTCTTCTCAAAGGAATTAGATCTGAGAGAGTTGCCGAAATTGAGAGACATATTTGGAGGAGGATTTTTGGAGTGTCCGCAACACGTAAGTATTTTCCGCAAATAATGAAATGTTATTTTTAGCTCAACTTATTGCATTTCTGATAATAAATAATAAACATGAATGACAACATGCTATTATTTTTAGTCTATATTTGTTATTTTTTATTAATGATTTTTTTCCTGAAAAAACGTTAACTCCTTTTGTTCTTTTATTTTTAAAATTTTTGCCAAAATAATTTGGGAAAATCCTAATTAAATCTACTTATTAAGACTTGCACTTTTAACAAATTCCTAATTAGGCCAAGAGCTCTTATTAGGAATTTTTGAATATAGTTAAAGGACTAAAATAATTTTTTATTATTTAAATAATATTATTTTGAAGACAAAAAATTAAACCATGAAAACTTGAATAGTATTTATTTTAAAAAAATTTTACATAAGAAAATTTGACAATACTAAAGGCAAAAAATTGACAATGCATAATATAATATTTTATACTAACTCTAATGTATTGATAAGAAATTTATGGGAATAGGGACTTTTTTTTTTTGGTAATGGGAACAGGGGCCTTTTAATTACTTGATTCCAACCCCATTAAATTAATAATTTTTCAAAGGAATTTTTTTCTTATAATTAAAAAAAATCATAATCTCAATATATTTGTAGACTTAAGCATCAAATTTGCTATTTTTTTCTTAAGTGCTTTGGTATATCTGTCACATAGAGGTTCTCATCATGTTATATTTTATAATCTCATTACTAATAATTAATATGAAATTGTATTAGAAATCTAAATTATTTTTCCAACGTTTGATAGGACAAATGGAATAATATGACCTACTTAATATAAATTTATGCCCAAAAAAAAAATCATAGAATGCATAAAGCCAATAGATCATCTGGCAGCATCTCAAAAAAAAAAAAAAGAAAAGAAGCTAGGTCATAGATTGATTAGAGCAATTACCAATTTGGTAACTTAAAGGGACATTTTAGTCTTTTAACAATATTAAAAAATTCCTAATAAGGCTCTTTGACTTAATTAGGGATTTGTTAAAAGTGTAAGTCTTAATTTAGATTTTCATATTTCAACCAGGTTTAATTGTGATTCTCACAAATAATTTCTTTCACATCGCCAAATAATTTTTATGTTATTAGAATATTAAAATTATGAGACAAAAAGGATTTAATTCTTAATGTTAATTTATAGTTCTATTTGATGTGGTTCATAGATATTGCCCATCTTTCAGATTGTCATGTAACAATTGAATATAATTACTTTACAGAAAAATGAGAATGAGAGAGCAAGGGTAGTGAATTCAGAATTGTGCTCTATATATTTAGAAGATATAGAAGTGTTGGAATGTATTTGGAAGGGCCCCACACAAAGTGTGAGCCTCCACAAACTTAAAGATGTTACATTGGAGAGTTGCACAAAGTTGAGAAATGTTTTCACTCTTGCTATTGTTACAAGCCTTCTAGAGTTGTGGTCACTTAAAGTTTCTTATTGTGAGGAATGGGAGGGAATATTCTGCAATGAATCACTCAAGCACCTTTCTTCTTCTAATGTTTGCTTCCCCAAACTTGGGAAAATTGAGATAACTGCATGCAACAAAGTAAAATGGTTGTTCTCATCATATTGTCTGGCTTCTCATTGTCCTTCATTAGAGAAAATACACATAAAGGATTGCTCTGAACTTGAGGGGGTTGTTAAGGGATCTAAAGATAAAGTTGATGATCATGAAAACTTGTTCCCCAAATTGAAGGATTTGAGTCTCAATAATTTGCCAAAGTTGAGAGAGATATATGAAGGTTATAAGTTCAATTTCCTATCTGGTACCATACATATACAAGATTGTCCAAATATGCACACTATCCCTCTATTGGAATACAATGCCTCATCAGGTACCTCCCCCACCTACACTTTTTATTTCCACGTGGACACACTCTTCCTTTCAAACTCTATCTTTTGATGCTTTTTTATATTTTAATTTTTTTGAATGGATGAAATAGTTTTGTGTTGTTGCTATTCATGTCACTCTGTCCAATACAGCACTTCATTTCCAATCTGGTCGTCTTATATATCAAACACATGATTTTGTATTTCACTGTTACTATTTAAAATCACTTGTTTAACCCCCCCGGCCCTTCAAAAAGAGATTTTTTTGGGGGCTATTTTATAAGAAATTTGAATTTGAATCTTTTATTCTCCTTAAGGTGTTGGTTTCTACATATATAATTGTCATTTTATAAAAAATATTATATTAAATGAATGACATGTTGCAGTAATAGTAGATTTCAATAAGTACGTAACCCAAACTAATCAATGTTCGCCATGTTCACATTTTTATCACATTATTAGCATCATTATTAATAGTAAGATAATCTAATGACAAATTTACAAAATGCGTAGGAAAAATTAGGCTGTTAGTTTTTATTTTTGTCTTTGTGTCATTTTGACGTAACATTTAAGCTTCTAATTAATTGTCTTCTTTTTCAGAATCAGAGGTCAAATCAGAAAATTAAAACTAAAAGAGTGATGAGGAGCTTTGGATCTTCTAAAGGTTTCTTTATCTGCATTTGTGCTTTACTAAATGCTGTGTGGAAGTGTGTTGAATTTGTGTCAGTGTGTTAAAAATTATACAAATAAGAAAGTAGATATATCTTTGTTTTGAAATTGTGTTTGACTTGAGATGTGTTGGAGTTATGTAATTACATTGAAGGTTGTACACAAAATATAATAATTGTGTGGCTGTGTGGACTTTTTATTTCATCTGTAACATTTATATAGCATTTCACTTTTTTACATGCTGCATTAATTAATGGTTTCTTCTATTGTCTTTTATCTCATCATTGCAATATAATTTATAATTATGATTTGCAAAGAAATACAAACCATATTCATGTTTATTAGGAGAACAATGAGAAAAAGAAAAATTTGCTTGAGAAAAAAAACCTCTATTACAAAGAATATATTAACAATAAAAAGAACAATAAACTATTATTTTATATTACAACTATATTTTCATAGAACTTATAATTAGACCAGACATAATTAAAAAATTGATAACCAATAAGAATCAGTAAATATTCACCCGGCATTTAAAATAAATTGCACACAGCCCAACCAAAATTTCAAGATTATAACACAATAGCAAGTTATTGTTTCGTAACATACAACAGCCTCCATGGAATTATCTTAGAGAGAAGATACATTATATATGCGACCTGATTCCACAACATTTCCATCGTCTGCCACATAATAATTAAGTTATGAAATGTTACGAGGAATCTGAAAATTAGGGAAATTGATTTGGCAGCACTTATAATTTTATTAAATTTTGAATCAGGTCCCTTAACATTTTTTTTCCTCTTGGAAATGCTGTTAGTTTCCTGTGGCGCTACACACCGACAAAGATTGTGCCCAAATTAAAGCAAAGTCCTGAATCTCCTGGTTTATACAGTGGAATGTGCCACAGCCAAACCTTCCAACACAACATATCCATGAATTCTTCTTGCAGAACCACTTGCTATCCCTGTTCTGCTTTAGTGAATCGCTTCACTTCAAGGCATTGAAGTTAAGTTTTAGTAAATCAAATTATTTAAAATCATGAAAATAATTTTGGCAAATAATCAATCCATTTCCCTAATTTGCTTTTAAAACTGAGTTAGTAGAATAGAGAATATGTATCTCATCAATCAATTCATTTTCCTTGTAAGTTATTTCTAAATCCTTACCCTTACATATACAGATTTTTTTCAGTCTTTGTCAGTTCATTTGCTAACTCGTAAGAAATCATGTGTGTGTGTGTGTGTGTGTAACCCAACAATCAATACATCTAAGTTTTTCAAGTGTGGAGGAAGGAGGAGTATGATCCAGTCCTTAAGAGGCTAACGAAGAAAATAGTGATGGCTGGTTGTCGCTGATTATGGTAAACCATGTGCACTTAAGGTAACTAAAGGCAGAGAACAGAGGTAAACGAGGAGGACTTCATGAAAGCTGACTTGTTGGGTTTGGAAGGTTTTGCCATGACTGATTCTATAGGATAAACAACAGCCTCCATGGAATTATTATGTGTGGGAAATTTGTTCTCTCTTCTCTCCGCCCAATCAGCTTCAAAATATACATACGGGGCTGCAATAGAAAAACAGAGTGTCAGTATTAAGCATATTTCAGTGCTTCAAGCAATGTTCTTTCATCAGATAACCAAATTATCATCAAAAAACAACATTCTTTTATTTGGGATTAGATATTATACGTGATGGGATGAAGATCAGAGTATCTCAAGCAACTCTAAAGCTTCTTTCAAGAATCAATCCATCTTTTTCTATACGTAAATCATGCAAGACACAAGATTGTCAATTTATAGGAAGAAAAGCAGAAATTTTTTTGACGCGTCTGTGATGACTCCAGACGTGGCCAAAGAAATTAAGATTCCAATCATCAACATGAATAAATCATGAAGTGACTTACTTTTGAACGGTGGTTTTAAACAATGATTTCATAAATCAGGAACTCTCTTCTTGCTCATCCATCTCATTAGTAGCCGAATCTGTCTTGAAGGTCCCACCCACATCCTCTTCACCTGCTTCACCTTTCTGAGGCTTCCAGTATCTGCCATTCAAAATAAAGAGCATGTCCATCACCATCCTTGAAGTTCAAAGCTCTAAATTAAATTAAGAGGGAAGGGAAGTATGACCAAATACCAAAATAAATTGTTGAGAAGTGCATTAGCTTATGACTTACTTGTACCAATTGAGTAAACTAAGACCAACAATGATAGTGAAGAGACCAAGTCCTTTCAACCAAGTAAATTGATCATGAAAGTACAGGACAACAACCTACACAAACATGAAAATTAAACATATATGACAAAAATTTAACAACTTAAAAAAAATCAAATCTAATTTTGTATCTAAAGTACTTCAATGAGTAGAAAAATAAATAACAGCATGAGCCATTTGTGTGCAGATACGTTGCAGTCGTATAGAAAAACCTGTTAAAACCCACCACACCGACAATTCAGCAAATGCAGAAACAACAACTCAATATTATAGAAAGCTGAATACAACAACCTAAAAACTAATCAAATTATAATGCGCAATCTGTGTCAAGTAATTTGGAAACCTTCTTAAGTAATTTTTTTCATGAGTCATGAATGACATCAGCACAAAAGTGACGACTTAACTAGGTTCTTTAGAAATATGAGACAGACCAAAATAAAGGATGGTAGCCACTGGATGTTCATGTCAACAAACTGGCATAGAAAAGGTAAAAAAATGATACCAATATGGTGACAGCCTCCTTAACAACCCCAGCCATTGTAACTGTGATGGCACTAGTTACTAAGACAAGAACATACTCTGTTCATACCTGCAAAAAAGAGATCCACGTTTGAAAATTGATTTGACAGGAGGAAAAAATTGAAAGTTTAAACATCAAACAACCAGAAAGTCAAATGGCAAATATTGTAGCGTCATGTCCTAGGAAAGGGAACATTTACTCTCACCAAAAGAAAAGCAAGTGCACCACCTAAAAGCATTAGTAAACAGCTCTGAGTAATATGCCATGGACTATTAAAATATTCATTGTGCCTGAATTTTCCCCATGGATCCAATGCAAGAGGGAGAAGAGCAGTTGCCCCTGCCATTACTGGAGTTACATAGCTCATCAAGGTAAGCGGATTATTTATCCCTGAAATTATTTTGGAAAAAGTATCAGCATTTCATTAAAAAGGTATAGATCTTTTAAATCTCTCAATAGAAAATGAACAACGTTAGAGGAAAAACTACAATAAAGAAAGAGTATTCAAAGAAGATAAAAATAGAAAAAAATACTAAAACAGGTCAGAAGCCAGAGATAAGCTCACACATGTCCAAGGTCAGTGCATGGTAAGCTATGTTCTAGAGCATAAAGTATGATGAATGGTTAAATGTTGGTTTAAAAGTAAGAATCTAGCAGTCTGCCTAGATCTAGTCCATAGAGAAAGACCATTAAAGAAACTTTAGTCTCAACAAAACTTCTGACTAATTCAACAACCTCTCTTAACAGGAATACCATCCATAATATCAAATATTATTTTTAACCCATGTTGTAATTATAGGAATTTTCTCAGTTATTGTTTGCATGGGATGACAATCTATATTCAGCAACGGAAGCCTCAATGAATGGGAGCTGTAACTTTAGTGGACCAAATGTTGCGATAATTCTTTGTCAAGTAAGTTCCAACCTACGTGAAATGCGCAACAGTTTGGTCACTGTCCTAGAGGCCGGCTCAGTAAAACAGACATGGCAATGAAGACGCAAACTAACTGCACCTGAACAAGAAGACCTTATGAAGCTTTACTGTTACTTAGGATTGGCTTTAGGCCTTTTCAGCACAACAGGCGAAAAAGGCCTCCTCTCGAAGAGGCTTAAGCCATTAGTGAGATACTACGTTAGAAATCTAGAACTCTAACCTTGTGCTAAGACCTACGACTTAAAGGGTTGTGTTTAGGTACATGGTTTCTATGGGGCAGTGATCTCTCAAATGGTAATGAAGGCATGCAAAGGTCCCACATCATCTTCTAAGAACAATTAAGAAAATAATCAAATCAGAATGACCATTCTTTTTGCTTACATGGCTGGTTTAAGATGTCCACGATTTGTCAGTGATGCCAATCTTCCAAAACAATATTTCTAATTTAAGGGAAGACTTTGGAGGTAAACTTGACTTAATAATACCAAAATTTAATTCAATTTAGTAGAGGGAGCATTTAAATAAGGTAATCAAAGAATAACTAATAAAAGGGAAAACATATGGTTCCACAATTTCACAAGGAGATATAATGGTCATTAGTTTTCAAAAATTGTAATCCTAACAAATAAAGGTACATTTCTGTCAAATTCTATTTCCTCAATTTTACATATTCATCTAGTCATGGGACAAAAAAAATCGTTGCTTCCAAAAACGATAGACAGAGTCTTCAGCAACACTTAAAAACATGGTAGCTAGTTCAGAAAGCATTGAACCTATGTGCCCACCTACAATAGGACAGCAAGGTGCTTTGGGATTGTCGTCATTTATTTTATTTTATTTTATTTTTCCTTTGCATGTGATGTGACTCAGTGGAGCATAGTTGCATAACCGTTTTTAGCCTAAGATTTCTCCCTCACATCGCTTATGGTACAAGAGGGATTTTGTTTCCCCTGTTCCTTGGGATTTGAAATAAAGGGTATCTACTGGCGCTGCTATACAAATTACACAAATGGACTGATTTTCACTCTTGCTATGTACTTCCTATTGTTACGTACTTCCTATCTCTATGAATTAATTTCATAAAAAATGAGAACTTGAACTGGCGCATATTCATGTCAAGTCTCCGAAAATACCAAAAAATATATCATTGAATAAGTTAACAATAGTCATGATGAAGTGAGACTACTCATTTCTCATCAAAATATCACATAAATCTACAAAACTGTTTTCCTTAAAAACTATTACTGCGGAGCTATTCACGACACTTACCATAGGCTTCTTTCTTTAGCATTGGTTTGGTGTCAAATTGCATGATGAAAACAAAGACCAAGTCAGCCCAGCAAAATGGAGTAAGAATATTTGTTAAGGGCAAAAAAATTGAGGGCACAAAATAAGAAAATAGATACTAAAAAGAAATCAGAAACAAAATGTGAACCTGCAGAAGAATCTGAGTCATGCACCAACGAAACCCAGACATAGAAGCAGTAAGCATAACAAGTACAAATCCCCAAAATTCAAATTCTGTCTCTTTTGCAACTACATTTAAAGGGAATTGTATTTCAGATGGACACACAAATTTCTCAGTGTGCAAAAGTTCCCAAGACTTAAAAAACGTACTTAGCAACTAAAGAAAGGAAAAAGGAAAAAGAAAAGAACATTGTGCAGATGTATAAAATATCATTCTTGGTTTCAAATCATTAATTTTGATCCCTCTAGTTTCATAAAAACCAAATCGTGTTAAAGGTATAGAAACCACTCATTAGCCTCAGATTGAAAAATTATAAAACTATAGGGACCAAAACCAACAATTTGAAACTGCAGGGTCCAAAACCAAAATTCAATCAAACTATAAGGACTAACAATGGTATTAACGCCATAAAATAATAACTTTTATGATGGAATAAAACAGAAGCATTCCTCATATGAATGTCAAATAGTTCACTGTCCATATTTGACCACTTGCCCAGGTATTCACTGCCTAAAACCAACATTTAGAACCAATTTGAGCATGACCAAGAACACTTCGACCTTGGAATGATTTCTTTTGACAAGGTATGAAAAGTTTGGTAAATAAAGTAGGGCAAAACACAGGCAATGTACTCCCTTAGTAGTGTTATGGTGTATTTGGTTTGACCAAGATGCACACATTTTCAAGGGCGTTTCATTGTCTGTCCAGTAATGAGAATTACATTGATATTCTTCGTTTTTTATAACAATCAATGCAAATCAAAATCTAAATTAAAAGGCAGGAAAGCTAGAGCTGCCATATATACCTGTTAGTAATATACGAATGGAGATAATTAAGATGATGCCTGACAGTTTATAGCTTGGAGTCTCCATTTGCAATTAAATGACAGTAAACAGGTATTAGTACTGAAAATGCATGTATCTACATACAGACATGCATGAGAAGTTTTAGAAACTCCACCAAAAAAAAATGCGTTTCATAGAAAGCACAATATAATATGAAGTGTTCATTTTCATACATGTAACAAAAAATGAAAGGAGACTAGTCTAATTTCTGTGGTATCAGCATGGACATCGATTTTTTCTCCTAAAGTAAAATTGTTTGGACTGGGAGCATTATGGTAGACAACAGTAGCCAGAGGATGTGGCTTGTGAATATTAGGCACTAAACATCTTACATCACCTATCAAAACTCAGTCGGTAATCCTAGACAGTTTAAGAAATCCATGCCTCCATTCAACTTTAGATGGATTCACATTAAATTAATTAAACTACAAAGCATCATTCCCATCCACTGTCACATGATTCTAGTATTTTATTTTCTTTCAGATAAGCAATTTAGAATGTGAAGCCCTGAATAAAAATCAATTTTTCATAGAACTTCACAGTTGGAAACCATGTGGGCATACATAAATGGATAAACTAATTGACAGTGACATTGAACTGTGTTTAAATTCACAGTTGGAAACCATATGGGCATACATAAATGGATCAACTAATTGACAGTAACACTGAACAATGTTTAAATTTATTTTAAAACTAAGAACTCAGCGAAAGTTTTGGATAATCCCAGCATGGCAAGAAAGTGCTATTCCTCAAAGCTAAAGCTTTCTACAATTTGAAGTCTTCTAGGGCCACTAAATGTTCTGTCACACAAAATAAGTCTACCGTTCGTATGGAATCAATAACCATTTAGGTACTAAATAATTGATAGTTTGCAGACAATGTTGTATTTTAGGAATGGTTAGACTTCATAATATAGAATTTAATTTCCTCAATATATCTTACAAATGTAATTCCTCATAACTGAATGTTCAATTTTGATCCCCAGCATTCACAGAGGTCACAAAAACAGAAAGAACAATTACAAAGATCAAAAGACTATAAACTCACCCGAAAGCAAAAGCAGATAGAAGGAGAAAAATTAGAGCAGTAGATTTACACTACAAGCAAGAAAATAAAATAGAGGTAAATGTAGAAAATAAGGATAGTTACTTCCTCAGGGCAAGAAAAACAGAAAGAAAGAAAGATAACGCGGTCTTCAGTAACAATACAAAATAAAATAGATATTATTAGATGTTTCCCTCCTGATGAACAACAAAAAGAGAAACGTCACTAACCATTGTAGCAAAAGTGACAGAGATGAAAACATGAGAAGCATTGCTTAAGTTGATATCCAATGCTATCCCTAGAGCAGTTGGTACAACTGTGAAAGGCAAATTTCATCTGTGGGATTAGTTGATAGAAAAGTCAATAAAGTAAGCGGTTATAAATTTACAACAAAAGTACCGACACGTGGAGAAGGGGGAAATCTTTTTTTTTTTAAAAAAAAAAGTCATACCATTGTCCATAACAAATATTCTTTGACCATTTCATGTCAAAAGCATGTGTGCATTCAATGAAGGGGATGATAATCTGAAAGGCAAAACAATTACAAGAATCCATTCATGTGTGTGTACACACACACAAAGCAATAAGACTAGGATGTGATGTAAATTATGGGAATATTAGGAAAGATGAGTAGAAAAGAGATGCTGTTGTAGAAAATAGTTGTCAGTATTAAAAAAAAATGAAACTTCCACCAAAATTCTGTTTAAAATAGGACACTCCCAATGGAATAAGATTAAATGCAATGGCATAGAACGTTTGAAAAAGTTCTTGTAGGGTTGTAATAATGACATCAGTGGATTGTAATTCATAATAATTCAATTTTTTCAATAAAAATACAATAACTTTAGTAGAGCCAAAAAAGCTTTGAAAGTACAAAGACATGGAGATCAACCATCAAACATAGTTCCGGAAGTAGATAGAAGATAATTAAGGACTAATTTGCCAACTTCAGTTAATTCTTTGGTAGTGGTCAAGCAAGACATTGGGGATGAACAGAGTATCTTTGTCTTCTCTATCAAAGACCCGGTCAATGCCCAATACAAAGTTATTCGGTTAGAGTTTTTTAACTCTATTCTGGTATAAATATTACTGTCCACTCAAAATCTACAAGTTACTGATTCCAATTACTATGATTGTCATCATTTTAAGACAATATTATTCCAAGTTTTGCATGACATATATTTATACTTGAAGAAAGAAGGCAAAAAAATAAATAAATAAAAATAAAATAAAATATACCCAAATTACACATTTACCTCGCCATAAGTAATCCCTCCAAGACATAGAAACACTAGTTTGGAATCTATGAGACCAAAACCAAGTGATAAAGTTTGAAAACACAGCTTGCGTTGCAAAGTAAATAGTATTCATCAGGAAAGGAGCTGGAAACTTTCCCGTAGTGACACCTAACAGACTTTTATTGTGCCTGTTTACAAGCAAAAGGGGAATTTATACATAGTTTGCTTGTAGAAGGAACTTGCAAGGTTAAAAACAGGCTGAAAGTGTACCATAAAAGTATGAAAAACAATGTCTTTAGAATATCTACAGCAGAAACAAGATTTGCTGAGCTTTCTCTCAATGATCCATGCCTAGCTACTGAATGCTGCTATAATTCCACAATCTTTGTTTTTTTATATTTCTTTTACTTCTCATGTACTTTGATCTCTAAAACTAGGCAGAATGAATAAAAGTTATTGTGGCTAGGATTTGCTAGCTGGTGCTGTGAAGAGTAAGCTCTTGTTTGCACATTACTTTTTTAAACAATTAAGCTGGATGTTAATATGAAAATGTACGCATGAAATAATGCCAACATCCACATCTAATTTGGGGCGAAAAAAGGAGAAGAGAAAAATACAAGATTTCTTGAATATTTGAGTCCCGTTATCTATTTTGAGGCCCCTCCCACATCATCTTTCCTTCTGAAGCTTCCAGTGATAGATATTTCCTTTAATCAAACAGAGCTGAGTTCCAACATAAGACTTTTCCTGGACTTGATCATGCTATGCTATAAAATACTGTAGACTGCTATGAATCCAGAATCCCAGATTATGTGTGGCTCTTTAAGAAATTAGTGTTTCATTTTCCTTTCTCTGGTTTGTGTTGAGCTATGGTTTTTTTTTTGGGGGGGGTACGGAAAAGTCTTGAAAAAAAATGTCCTAGGTTAATATAATTACATGTTTAATTACAATTCACGTTTGATGTTGTAGTATGGGTAGATGGATGGAGGAGGTAGCTATGTTAGTAACTGCGTATTTGTTGAGAACAAATTATTTAATACCATACGTTGAAGTCAATTCATTCCGTGCGTTGCACGGGAACTAAATCCTAGTTACTCAACTTATAAATATGTGAGTTTGACTGGTAAACAATGCAAGTCAATTGTTGGCAAAGTTTAAAAAAAAACAGAGAGAAAAGAAAAGAAGGCAAGTCAAGTTGTAAATATGAAATTTTCGGGACATATCCATATTTAGTTTTCTTATCTAAGACCTAGGAGCAATTCTCCCAACTTCTTGTGTTTTTTTTTAACAACAAATATATTTATTGAAGGGAAACAGCCAGCAAAGAAATAAGGCTGGTAAATACAAATACAAAGTCAAGTCAGCATAATTTTCAACATGTCCAGAATCATACTGACTATAGCAGTATTTTGCCATTCAACATTACTTGAGGATTTAGCCACATTAGCTCTGTAAAGTTCTTGGCAATCAGTGTCAAAATATATCTTTGAATAATAAATTGATCACTGAAAGGAATAGCATCACTGTCAGTGATCTCATTTTTCTGCACAAACTGCCAAGAAACAAACCCTCTTCATTTGTTCAAACAATCCCAATTCCAGCAAACTAAAAGCTCCATCTAAGTTTATTTCAACGGAACCTATTGGAGGAGACTTTCGCCTTGTTTTCCGTTTGAGAACCAAGTTCATTAAAATCACCTGCGCAAAGCCAAGCATCATTGACCCCACGAACTAAAGATTGAAGGTCCGACTTTTCTATAGCAGTCTTTCAAATTTCTAATTGTCAAAGCAACCCCCAAACCTTCACAATTCCATGTTATGATTTTCATGAGATTGATGGGGCTGTTGAAGGCCACCCACCTTTGCCTTTGGAATTTCCATCGAATCAGATATGCCAGATTCCTCATACTACTTGGCTTTCCTCAAAGCAATTCTTGTCATCTTAGCTTTTGTTTCCCTGAAGTCCCCTGCAAACTCAGGGACAGAATTCTTCCTATCAGCATCACCACTGCACACTCCAAATCATCATAAGCTTCCCGTTTCAGGTTCAAATTCCCCAAATTGACAGTGACATTTTCCAAATAAAACCCTTTTTAAACCTACAATTGCTTTAGAACTATTATCACTATCCATATGAACAGAAGGAACTTTCTCAGTTCTCAGTACCAGCATCAGACTTCTTAGTTATGACTCCTACCGCCTCTTCATAATCAGATAACAGCCTTCCTAGGAACTTGGTTCCACTAGTGCTAGCACCATGATCAACATTATTCAAGGAAGAATACAAAGAATTATTGCAAATTTCAGAAACTTCTTGTACTGGATCCAGGAAATTAACTTTCTTTCCTTTAAGAACTTCATTAGATTTAGAATACGAAGCTGACAATTTTCCTTTGTCTTAGTAGCCATAATACTCTGAGAACCATTTTCATCAGCATCATGACCCCCCACCCCCAAACATTCCCTGTTTCATTCGTCAGCCGCAACCACTTCAGATTTACCTCAAACCAACCTTCTTGCAAAATAACCAGAGTTCTGATTTGGTTACAGTATATATAAATTCAAGTAAAGAATAATTTCCTTTTCTTTTCTATTTTAATTTTGTTTATTTATTTAAGGCCTCATTATGTTGTTTACGCTACTGTTTCTTTCATTGCCTTTTTCAGAAGGAGGTGTGATCATCAACTCTCTGCTATTTTTTTGGGCTGACAAAAGAGGGCCCAAGCCCAACGCACTACTCCCGACTCCATTTACACGACAGTTATCCCCTCTTCCTCTCATTTTATATTCTTCGCATAGATCCTTCAAGGTCTACTTCCTCTTTCCAGAACTGCAAGGACCCAACCATTTCCAAAGTCAACTTCGCAAGAGCGTCCGCCACAGCGTTTGCTTCTCGCCTAATCCACTCTGCTCTGACTTCCCACCTTCGATCCATTAAGTCAGCAATCTCCTTCCATAAACCACTGGTAAAGCTTCCTTCGTTTTCCTTCCCCTTCAACCTTCTAACGACTTCTCTCGCATCAAATTCCAATATCACCTTTTGGATCCCCAGATTCCAGACCCCAAGCTTCTGCCTCTTCTGGTGTGCAGCGCCCCACTTTCGCTGATCAGCTCTCTGCTCTGCTTCCCATTAGTTCTTGTTCTGCCTCAAAAAAAAAAAAAAAAAAAAAACAAAGGGAAGGTAAATAACAGAGTATAATTCTTTTTTAATTTTTTTTGGGTGACAATAGACCCTGCGGTTGATGCAATGGATCTTCCAGCAGTTGCGGTTTCTCTGTCCTCCACTAATATGCCCAGACATTCAGTCGTTTGTTTGTTTTTTTTTTTTTCTTCACATGACCATAAAGTAGACAGAAGGTTTTTTGTCTTATATATTTTGTTACATCATTAAGTTAAATTTTTAACTTAATAATATGTTTGCACTAATTGGGTGAATTGTTGTTTGCTATTTGTGTGTAGTGGGGCATAATCTCTTAATTTGATTTGAGAGTCACTCCGGAAGACGTTTCTGCGTTATTTGTCTAATTTCATCATCACATTTAAGGTAAGCAACGATTATATTAGATTAAGTCATTTAACTGATCTATTTATTTATTTATTTTCTTTTTTCCTTTTTATTTAGCTTGATGAAGGACTTCTTTTTTTCACTTTTTTTTATGATCCAAGGATTCTCTTACCTTCATTATCATCTGGCTACTTTACATGTCTATTGTATTGTCTCATCTATTATATTCTTTGATTATCATTTGAACTCAATGTTCAGATTCTTAAATAACGAATAATTTTATTACAAACTTAAGTCTTACCTAATCTTTTTGCATATGTAAAGTATTTGTTTTTCAATCAACGGAACTAGTATTTATACATCAAATAATGGATTTATTAGATGGGTTTCTTATAGTTTTCTGAAATTAACTTGATTTAAGTTTTTTTATAAGTAATCATATATTTTTAATTTAAGTCAATAAAATTTATTAATTGATTATTAAAAGCTTTAGTTTTTCTATTAAAATAAAAGTATATAATGATTTTTAGAGATGCGTGTACTTTGGCCAGTCACAAAAAATGCATTCAATTTTGGCTTGGACAACTTTTTCTCTCCTTGTTGACATTTCTATATAATACGCAATTACCATTTACCAGGATTAATAGGTAATGATATTATTTGAAAAAATGGTAATTACATCTATAAGTTTTAAATAAAGAATTTATTTCTAATTAAGTTTTGTGAAGTTAGTTATGATTATTTTTTCTTATGAAATGATATAGACGTAAAGCAGTTATGAAAACAAATTCTTAAAGATTATTTTTTTATTAAATATGTTAATACTTTAATATTTATCAAAATAATGCCATTGTTTTAATTTAGAGACAATCGTTGCTTGTTTCTTTCTTGCATTTGCATCTGAACATATCGCACAAATCTGAACTTGACAATTCCTAGGACAATATTATTTATTTATCTTACGTGTCCTCAAACGATAGATTTCTTTCAGCAGGAAATTATTAGAAACACGTGTTACGAAATTATACTATATATCGCTTGCTTTAACATAAAAAGATTTATTAGTTTTTAATATTAAAATCCAGAGTCAACGATACATAAGATCAATTCTACTATGTACGTCTCGTGTTTATTTATTGTTTGATCATTATTTGAACTCCAAATTTGAGTTTTTATCAAGGTACTATATATACTACTTGGCGTTATATATTTGTTTATTACTCTTCAGGTTCTAAATATAAGACTCTTTTTATAAAGTACATTATAAAAAAAGGTCTTATATTTAGGACAAGAGGAGTAATAGAAAATCAAAACATTATTGGACTTTAAATTAACTTTTCAGGCATAATAATATTATAAATTAAACACAATCTGTGAGACACTTCTTTATAATATATTATGCTGAATTTACAATAATTGAATTATGTATACTTCTTGTTTCTGTTTCTAATTGTTATTTGCTAACTTCGTGTAGCTGGGCATCTCTTAATTTGATCTGAAGTGGATATTTCTGCATCACTCGTCCAATTCTATTCTGATATTTGAGGTTAGTGACAATTACACTATCTGAATAACCCACATACCAAAACTCATTATCTATTTATTTACTTATTTTCATTTTTAATTGTTTAGCATGAGTATAATAAGGAAATAAATTCTCAATCACCATAGGAGATGGTACCTTGATAAAATACTCAAGTAAAGAATAATTTACTTTTATTTTTACAATTTAATTTTTTTAATCCAAAAACTATTAGTTTTATTATCATCTCTCTACTTTACTTTACATGTCTGTATCTTTTTTTTTTTTTTTGCTAAAGCATAAGTATCCTCCTATTGAAGGTAATCTTATTCGAGGTACTGTTGGACACTAAATGTAAACACCTCTCCTAATAGAGATTCGAATTTTGATTCATTATATTGTAAGGGACTAATCCTTTTTACTAGACCCAATTTTCATTAGTACATGTCTGTATCAATTTAGATGCCACTATATAGAGTGGAGATGCCACTATATAAAGTGGAACTTTCTTTAAAGGCTTAGCCTTTAGGTCAGAAGATTCTTATATAACAAATAATTTTACCATAAACTCAAGTCTCACCTAGAATTTTTTTAACATAAAAATATTTGCCTGTCAAATAAAGAATCTAATATTTGTACATTAAACACTGGGTTTATTAGATGTTATTTTATATTATTCTTCATTTAACATAATTTATTTTTTATAAATAATTATATTTTTAATTTGAATCAGTTAAATTTATTAATAGTATGATTATTAAATGCTTTAGTTTTCCTGTTAAAATAAAAATACAGTGTAGTAGTACTTATATTTTGAAAAGAAAAGAATTCTTTAAATTAAGGGAAAAGTTTATTATAGGATCACTGTAGCTAATTAATATCAGTAAACCTCCAAATCATTTCAAAATTTCAATTAACCCCCTTGAACTAAAATGAAATTAAAACTTAAGAATAAAAATATAATAATACCTCTTTTTAATTTTTTTTTTTAAATTAATTGTCTTCGGAGCTCCGACCACTGGCATTCAAAATCGGGACTCCGGTGGCCAGAAGAATTTTTTTAAAATAAGGTGGCCAAAAGGTTTTGAATTCATAACCACTAAGCCAATCAAATCAAAATACTATTTTGGAGGTAGTTTCAGACTTAGTTTGAATTAATTTTTCTTGTTAAATGATATAAATGTGTTTGAATCCCCGCATTTGATTGATGCCGACTACCAATCAGCCACAGTCAATGGAGGTTAACCAATCATAAAAATAATCATTAAAAAAATTCTAATAGTAGGTGAGTAGGTATCATTTTTACCTTATAACTTGTCTTTTCATCAATTCATGTTAACGTTAAATAATAACATCGCGTGTCATTGAAAAAGAACAGCATTCAAGTACTAGTATTTTTACATGACTTTTAATAAATTTTTTAGTAAGGTAAATATGATCGGAACATCATTTCCTTATTTTAGATATTCTTTGTTCTTGAATTATATTTATTTTAACTTTAGAAACAAAACAAATTGATGAAGTCTATTGCATCTATTTTGTCCAATTCTTGATAAATCCCTTAGCTGTGAAGGATTTAATGTTGAATTATAATTATTTTACGGCAATATCCAACAAATATATTTGTTCCAATTCTTAAATGGTAGCATAACTACATTATGAAAAGGATTTGAAGAATTTACTTTATTTTTGTCAAAAAAATTATTTTTCAATCAGTCCGTCAAATTTATGGAGTTCTTTATTCTCTTTATTTCTAATTTATTTTTTGTTCATATTTTACCGGGGAAATTAATTTCGGATAATACTTACATCAAGTTTTTTATTTTTGTTATGTCAAGTTCTTCAACCACATATGAACATGTATCCTATTCTTAAAATAGTAGCGTTTAATTATAAATTCACATCAAATAAAAAAGGACACGTGATTATATGGAATTGAAGAACTGACATAATAGATATAAGAAATTTGACTTAAATTTTTTTTAATTATTTTTCTATTAAAATCCAACTTGTCTCGATATAGGGGGGGGAATAACTTTTCTTCTGGCGAAAGAATACAACTGCATCAAAAACACTGAATTTGATAGATGATTTTCTGTATTATTCTGAATTTATGTTAATTGAACCATTTTTGCACCTATATAAATTGTTTTAATTTAATTCACTTTAAATTATTAAGAAGATTACTACAATTTTTAGTTTCCATTTGAAAATAATAAATGATCATACTAACACCATTACAAAAAATGTTTCTAACCAGTTAAAATGCCGTTTTCTAACCAGTATAAAAGGTCCTTTTTTTCTTCTTTTTTTTACTTGTGTGAATTCCTGTTTAAAGAAATCAGTGCATATTTGTTACAAATAGTCAATTTAATTAATTTTTATAATATCTCTACGTTAATTATTTAACTGTTATGTTAAGGACCATGTGTATTAACAGTTAACTACCCTTTTTTGAAAGAGTCTCAGTTTCTACTGTTAATTATATCCTCTTATAAATTATTTACTTCTTCTAGCCATAAGTTTGTTGTGTAATTTTTTTATATTATTTGAACATCACTTCAACTCAAAATTGAAATCATTAGATAATTGTATTATAAATTTACGTTTTCACAACTATTTTCTCCAAGTCAAGTCCCTTGATTAAAAAAGTTTATATTATATATCAAACGAAAACTTAACTAATTGAACCGTTGTGTGAATTCTAGAAATTTTTTTTAATACAATATAATATCTCCTAAACATATATAAAGTGAATTATTTCTTCATCCAATCTCAAATTTATACATGTTGTCAGCGTGTTATGCTTGCGACATTATTTTGTATTTGGAATTATTACAAGTTGGTGTATTTATACATAAGATTTACTTGTATTGCATTAGATGGAAGAAATTGGGACTTGTATTGCGACCAAGCTTGCAGAATGTCTATGGGATCCAATTTCACGTCGTGCCCGTTATTTGTTTTGCTTCAACCAATACATTGAGGATGTTGAGAAAATAAAAGAAGGGTTGGAGGTGACACTAGAAGATGTGAAAAAGCGTAAGGAAGAAGCTCATCGAAAAGCTGAAGAAATAATACCATCTGCAAAGAAGTGGTTGGATGATGTGAATGCTCTCCTAGAGGAGGTGCAAAAGCTACAGCAAGAGGTTGGAGGAGGAGGAAAGAAATGTTTTAACATGTCGCTCAAGTATTCCTTAGCAAAAGAAATGGATGATAAGGCGAAGCAGATGAAGGATCTCAAAGACAATCCCCCCTCTGAGCCATTTTCCCTGCCGAAACCACCTCCTAATCTCAGTGATCAATTTTCTTCCAAGGATGTCATGGACTTCAAATCAAGGGAGTCAATTTTTAATAGCCTTTTCGAGGCTATTAAAGATGGCAAGAATAGGATGGTGGGCCTGTATGGTATTGGGGGCTCAGGTAAAACCACCTTGGCAATCGAAGTGGGTAAGAAAGTTGAACGGCTGAAGCTTTTTGACAAAGTGGTCCCGGTAGTTGTCTCTCGGCCTCTTAATGTTAGGAACATCCAAGAACAAATAAAAGGAAAAACGGGTTTGAAATTTGAGGAAAATATTGAAGCAATCATAGCAGCGAGGCTATTAACTGAATTCAAAAGGATGAAAATACTTATAATCTTGGACGATGTTTGGAGCGATCTAAATCTCCAAGAAATTGGTATTCCGATTAATGAAAATTGTCGCGTTTTGTTAACTACTCGTCGTCTAGATGTTTGTCGCTATATGGGTTGTGAGGAAAATTTTGAATTGCCTCTCTTGATTGAGGAGGAAGCATGGGATTTGTTAAAGATGCATGCAAACAGAACCCATGACTCATTGAATGAGTTTGTTGGTGTGGGAAAGAAAATTGTTGATGAGTGCAAGGGACTACCTATTGCAATTGTGACAGTGGGAAGGGCATTAAGAGGAAGAGGAATTCTGGACTGGAAGCGAGCACTATGGAGGCTACAACAAGCCCTACCATTGGATATTGATGAGAGTTCAAAGGGCCCTTATGCATGTCTCAAATTGAGTTATGATTATTTGCCAACAAGTCTAGCAAAGCAACTCTTCCTATTGTGCTCTATGTTTCCTGAAGATCATCAAATTCATAGAGAGGATCTTATTCGATTTGCCAAAGGGACTTTGAAATTTGAGGGGAATATTGTTTATGCAGTGGAGGATGCAAGGAGGGAGATTTTAGTAAGCATCAACAGTCTATTAGATTCTTGTTTATTAATGCATACAAATGAGCAAGCATGTCTAAAAATGCATGATTTAGTTCGGGATGTAGCTTTATGGATTGCAAGGGAGCAACATCAAGCAATTTTGGTGGATAGCGATGCGGTTTCAAAAATGTTGGCTGAAAATGGAAGTTTGAAAGAGACAAAGGTAATATCATTATGGAATCTGGAAGGTAATTGTTGGCAGTCTAATCAATTGCATTGTCCAACACTTGAGGTTCTGCTACTTCATCCCAAAGGGTTCATTGAAGATCTTGGAGGGATTGAAGCACTCAAAATCTTGGTCCTTGCAACATCTAGCTTTCAATGGGAAGGACTTGGTTGGCATACACAAATTCATTGGTCAATGCCGCAATCAATTGTGTCATCATTAATTAATCTTCATACCTTATGCTTAAGAGGAATTGCATTGGGTGACATCTCTTTTCTAGGTCAACTCAAAGGATTAGAGATTCTTGACTTGCGTGGTTCTCAATTTGATGAATTACCTATTGGAATTGTAGGTATGAAAAAATTGAAGCTGTTGGATGTGTTTGGGTGTGAAATTGAGAAAAGTCCTTTTGAAGTTATTGGAAGATGTGAGCAACTTGAAGAATTATACTTTTGGGAAAAGAAATCTGCCATCCCAGAAAATTTCTCTCTTTCAAGGTTGAAGAGGTTGAAGAGGTACGTTATCTATAATGTCGCATCATTGAGTATTTCTAGATATCTACATCCTCTTTTTCTAGAATATTGTGATACTCACTGTATTGAAGAACTGAGAGCTTGGTGCATACAAGGCTTCAAAGTCTCTGTTTCGGATTCATCAATGAAAGATCTCATTCTTAGACCAAACTGCCTTTGGCTAGACAATTGTAGGTGGGATCTTAATGATATAAATTGTGAAATAAAGCACTTAGCAATTTCATGCTGCGTGGAGAAGAGATTCATAGCTGATAACCTTAGTACCAACATTCTTCAAACAGGACAAGTGTTCTCCCACCTGATTAGTTTAAGATTGATAAACATGAATAGTCTTGAAGGAGTGTTCCAAGATTCATCGATCACATGTTCTCTCCTGATGTTACAAGAGTTGTTTCTAGAGAGGTGTCCAGAATTGGGAACCTACATCTTCACCCATGCCACTGTTACAAGCCTACCGAAGCTGAGGAAACTTGAGATTGAGGATTGCAGCAAATTGAAATGGCTATTCTCTTATTCTCTAGCTTCTCAGTGTCCTTCGCTAGAGGAATTGCTAATAAAGGATTGTCCTAAACTTGAGAGGCTCACTGATGAAGAAGATGCGCATGGTGATTGTCTGCTGCAACAAAGGGAGGCCCTTCAAGACTATCCATACGTAAGTGTTATATCCGCAAAATTCGTCTTGAATCATTGCACATTTGAAATAATAATCCATGTTGATGCGTTTGCTGGAAAAAGGTTGCAAGCTGAATTTGTTTCTTTTCTTATGGTGCTGAATTTTATATCCTTTTCTTAAATTATCATGAGAAATTAATGTGCCTACTTTATCACTCTATTTGGTGGTTTTAACTTTCTGGTCAAATAAATAGTTGTGTATTACAATTTCTAACATCATCTATATATTGCGGAAACTAGTTTTTAGAGGCTAGTCTAAATTCGTGCAATTGCTAGTTGCACATATTTTTCGGACATTTCGTTTTTGCTTTTGGTGCATTCTACCTAGTTTTTTTTTTTAATTAAAAATTGGCCTGTTTACTTTTAAACTTTATTTTAAAAAGTCATGTTTATAAGCAAATAATATACGTAAGATTAAAAAAGTACTCCAACACATTCTGAATGAGAGGCAATAGTCATTTTCTTTAATTCAAGTTTTTGCAAATATATAACTTTATTTTTTATTTCTGAAATTTGAAAGCTCTGTAGCAAACGTCATACGTAGTGTTTTTATATGCTTGTAAGTGTGTGTGATTGAGCTACTATTTGAGTTTTACTTTTTATTTCAAGACAAGAAATGCTATTTGTTTTTATCGATTTGTATCTTTCATATTAAAAATCTTTTATCAAATGATTACTTTTAATTTGCCAAATGCAACTGTATATATTTTCCAAATAATTAATTTCATATTTTGAACAACGCTTTATTTTTTTATTTCCTATTTTTGTTAAGAAAATAATTCTGACTAACACGATGAGAGTAAGAGACAAGTTGTAATTAATGTGTGCATTTCTTAATTATAATTTGAATGCATATATATGTATGTACAGGGGAATCAGATTGTGGTCACTACTGCGGAAAGCTCCCACCATTCACGAAATCAGAAACTCTGGACCCCTTTCCTAAGTTTGAAATATGTAGATATTGAAAGAAGCGGAATGAAAGGTACTCTGTTTGAGGTTCACCAAGTCAGAGGAATAGAATCCATTGAAGCAAGCGACGAACCTTTGACATTGAATTCAGAGTTGCGTTCATTACATTTATCAGATCTAGGAGAGTTGGAATATATTTGGAAGGGTCCCACACGAAGTGTGAGCCTTTATAGACTTAAAGATGTTGCATTGTGGGACTGCTCAAAGTTGAGGAATGTTTTCACTCTTGCAATTGTCACAAGCTTTCCAGAATTGAAGACATTACGAGTACAGTCTGGTGAGGAATGGAAGGGAATATTTTGTGAAGAATCACTTGAAAGTCTTTCTTCTTCTTCTAATGTTTGCTTCCCCAAACTTGAGCATATTGACATATGGAGATGTCATAAAATGAAAAGGGTGTTCTCATATTCTATGGCTTCTCATCATTGTCCTTCACTAGAGAAGCTGAACATAAATGATTGCTCTAAACTGGAGAGGGTTCTTGATGAAGAAACGGCACATGATGGGAATTGGTCGCTACCTCTTCTCAAACTAAAGGAATTAGATCTACAAAGGGTGCCGAAATTGAGAGAGATATTTGGAGGAGCATTATTGGAGTGTCCGCAACATGTAAGTATTTTCCGCGAACAATCAAATATTATTTTTAGCTCAACTTGTTGCTTTTCTCATAATAAATAATAACATGAATGATAACACGCTATTAATTTTAATCTGTATTTCTTATTTCTTTTGTTGGTGAACTTTTTTTTTCCCGATAAAACGTACGTAACTCCTTTTGTTCTTTTGCTGTTAAAATTTTTGTCAAAATTTCTTTCACATTGCTAAAAAATTTCTTTTGTTGAGCCTACCTCTTTTCCTGTTAAAAATTGGCATGTTTATTTTTAAATTTATTTGGAAAAATCGTGCTTACTACCAAAGAATATATATATATATTAGTTTTAAGAATATATGTTGAATATAATAACAGGAACTAATTATTTCAATTTTTGGTTAATGTTTTGGCGCCAGCTCATTATTGTGGAAATGAAAAGTAATTATCCCAGACTGTTTTATTTGGAACAAATCAGTGTGGATAATATATGAAGGTCTAAATTAATAAAACTTATGTTATTACAATATTAAAATTATGTGAAAAATGGGGTTTAATTTTTTATTTTTTCTTGATGAATTTTGATAAAACATTAACTTCTTTTGTTCTTTTTTTTTAATTGTCAAATAATATCTTTTACTTTGCTAAATGCATCATTTTGTCAAACGGGCGAAATTGATTGGGTTTATATTGTGAAGAGTGTCGTAAAAATTGGCATGTTTGTTTTGTAAAATTTGTCGATTAGATATTTTAAAGAGACTCAGCTAAAAAAAAAAAAGAAGATATTTTAAAGAGACTTTCTTCCTTTTATTGATTCTCCCTCTTTTTCTTGTTAAAATTTTTTATTTATTTGAAAAAAAATCATGTTTTTATTGTCAAATTTTTGTTTAATAAGAAGCAATAATTATTTCAACTTTTGTTTTAATTAATCTTTTCGCTCCAGCCCATTGTTGTGGAAATGGAAAGTAATTATACATACTAGTATAGGTCTTATATTTAGGACCGGAGGAATACTGTTTTATTTGTAACAAATCAGTGTAGATAATATATGAAGCCCTAAATTAGTAAAATTTGTCTTATTGAGATTACGTTATTACAATAGTAAAAATATACAAACAAAAAAAAAAGGGTTTCATTCATAATGTTAATTTATAGTTTGATTTGTTGTGGTTCATGTATATTGTCCATCTTTCGGATTGTCATGTAATCATTGGATATAATTACTTTACAGAAAAATGAAAACAAGAAAGCAAGGGCCGCGTATTCAGAGTTGTGTTCTATATCTTTAGATGATCTGGAAGAGTTGGAATACATTTGGAAGGGTCCCACACAGAGCGTGAGCCTCCACAGACTTGACAGTGTTCACATGTGGAATTGTTCAAAGTTGAGGAATATTTTCACTCTTACAATTGTCACAAGCCTTCCAGAATTGAAGACATTACTTGTAGATTCCTGTGAGGAATTGGAGGGAATATTTTGTGAAGAATCACTTGAAAATCTTTCTTCTTCTTCTAATGTTTGCTTCCCCAAACTTGAGAATATTCTGATATGGAGATGCAATAAAATGAAAAGGGTGTTCTCATATTCTATGGCTTCTCATCATTGTCCTTCACTAGAGAACTTGGAAATAGAGTATTGCTCTGAACTGGAGGGGGTTGTTGATGAAAAAGAAGCACATGATGGGGATTGGCGGCTACCTCTTCTCAAACTGAAGGAATTACATCTAAGAGAGTTGCCAAAATTGAGAGACATATTTGGAAGAGGATTATTGGAGTGTCCGCAACAACACGTAAGTATTTTCCACAAACAATCAAATATTATTTTTAGCTGAACTTGTTGCTTTTCTCATAATAAATAATAGACATGAATGATAAAATGCTATTATTGTTAATCTGTATTTGTTATTTTTTTTGTTGGTGAAACTTTTTTTCTCTGATAAAACGTACGTTAACCCCTTTTGTTCTTTTGCTTTTAAAATTTTTGTCAAAATAATTTCTTTCATATTGCCAAATAATTTCCTTTGTTTAGTCTACCTCTTTTCCTGTTAAACATTGGCATATTTATTTTTAAATTTATTTGGAAAAACCAAAGAATATAGATATATATATATATTAGTTTTAAGAATATATCTTGAATATAATAAGAGGAAGAGGAACTAATTATTTTAATTTTTGGTTAATGCTTTGGCGCCAGCTCATTATTGTGGAAATGGAAAGTATTTATCCAAGACTGTTTTATTTGGAACAAATCAGTGTGGATAATATATGAAGGTCTAAATTAATAAAACTTATGTTATTACAATATTAAAATTATGTGAAAATGGGGTTTAATTTGTTATTTTTCCTTGATGAATTTTGATAAAACCTTAACTTGTTTTGTTCTTTTTTTTTAACAAAAAATTGTCAAATAATTTCTTTAACTTTGCTAAATGCACCACTTTGTCAAATGTGCGAAATTGATTGGGTTTATATTGTGAAGAGTGTCGTAAAAATTGACATGTTTGCTTTGTCAAATTTGTCGTTTAGACATTTTAAAGAGATTTTTTTTTCCTTTTGTTAATTCTCCCTCTTTTTCTTGTTAAAAAATTTAATTGATTTGAAAAAATCGTGTTCTTACTATCAAATTTTGGGCAATACTTATTTCAATTTTTGTTTTAATTAATGTTTTCGCTCCAGCTCATTGTTGTGGAAATGGAAAGTAATTATTCAATACTGTTTTATTTGTAACAAATCAGTGTGGATAATATATGAAGGCCTAAATTAGTAAAATTTATCTTATTGAGATTACATTATTACAATATTAAAAATATTAGTGTTAATTTACAGTTTGATTTGATATGGCTCATTTATATTGTCAATCTTTCGGATTGTCATGTAATCATTGGATATAATTACTTTACAGAAAAATGAGAATAAGAGAGCAAGGGCCACGAATTCAGAGTTGTGTTCTATAGTTTTACGTGATCTAGAAGAGTTGGAATACATTTGGAAGGGCTCCACACAAAGTGTGAGCCTCTATAGACTTGAAGGTATTGAATTGTGGGAATGCCCAAAATTGAGGAATATTTTCACTGTTGCAATTGTCACAAGCCTTCCAGACTTGAAGACATTAGAAGTATTTTTTTGTGAGGAATGGGAGGGAATATTTTGTGAAGAATCACTTGAAAATCTTTCTTCTTCTTCTAATGTTTGCTTCCCCAAACTTGAGGAAATTAGGATATCGGAATCCCATAAAATGAAAAGGGTGTTCTCATATTCTATGGCTTCTCATCATTGTCCTTCACTAGAGAACTTGGAAATAGATAATTGCTCTAAACTGGAGAAGGTTGTTGATGAAGAAGCAACACATGATGGGGATTGGCCGCTACCTCTTCTCAAACTGAAGCAATTATCTCTAACGGAGTTGCCAAAATTGAGAGAGATATTTGGAGGAGGATTATTGGAGTGTCAGCAACACGTAAGTATTGTCCGTAAACAATCAAATATTATTTTTAGCTCAAATTGTTGCTTTTCTCATAATAAATAATAAACATGAATGATAAAATGCTATTATTTTCAATCTGTATTTGTTATTTTTTTTGTTGGTGAACTTTTTTTTTCCCCTGATAAAACGTACGTTACCTCCTTTTGTTCTTTTGCTTTTAAAATTTTTGTCAAAATAATTTCTTTCACATTGCCAAATAATTTCCTTTGTTGACTCTACCTCTTTTCCTTTTAAAAATTGGCATGTTTATTTTTAAATTTATTTGAAAAAATCGTGTTTACTATCAAAGAATATAGATATATATATATTAGTTTTAAGAATATATCTTGAATATAATAACAGGAACTAATTATTTCAGTTTTTGGTTAATGTTTTGGTGCCAGCTCATTATTGTAGAAATGGAACATAATTATCCAAGACTGTTTTATTTGAGACAATGATGTGTGGATAATATATTGAGGTCTAAATTAATAAAACTTATGTTATTACAATATTAAAATTATGTGAAAAATGGGGTTTAATTGGTTATTTTTTCTTGATAAATTTTGATAAAACGTTAACTTCTTTTGTTCTTTTTTTAAAAAAAAATTGTCAAATAATTTCTTTAACTTTGCTAAATGCACCACTTTGTCAAATGTGCGAAATTGATTGGGTTTATATTGTTAAGAGTGTCGTAAAAATTGACATGTTTGCTTTGTCAAATTTGTCGTTTAGATATTTTAAAGAGATTTTTTTCCTTTTGTTAATTCTCCCCCCTTTTTCTTGTTAAAAATTTTAATTGATTTGAAAAAAATCGTATTTTTACTATCAAATTTTGGGCAATAATTATTTCAATTTTTGTTTTAATTAATGTTTTCGCTCCAGCTCATTGTTGTGGAAATGGAAAGTAATTATTCAATACTGTTTTATTTGTAACAAATCAGTGTGGATAATATATGAAAGCCTAAATTAGTAAAATTTATCTTATTGAGATTACGTTATTATAATATTAAAAATACTAATGTTAATTTACAGTTTGATTTGATATGGTTCATGTATATTGTCCATCTTTTGGATTGTCATGTAATCATTGGATATAATTACTTTACAGAAAAATGAGAATAAGAGAGCAAGGGCTACAAATTCAGAGTTGTGTTATATATTTTTACGTGATCTAAAAGAGTTGGAATACATTTGGAAGGGCCCCACACAGAGCGTGAGCCTCCATAGACTTGGAAGTGTTGACCTGTGGAATTGTCCAAAGTTGAGGAATATTTTCACTCTTGCAATTGTCACAAACCTTCCAGAGTTGGAGAGATTAGAAGTAGGGTCTTGTGAGGAATTGGAAGGAATATTTTGTGAAGAATCACTAGAAAATCTTTCTTCTTCTTCTAATGTTTGCTTCCCCAAACTTGAGACAATTGAAATATGGATGTCCCATAAAATGAAAAGGGTGTTCTCATATTCTATGGCTTCTCATCATTGTCCTTCACTAGAGGGGTTGGGCATAGGTGATTGCTCTGAACTGGAAAGGGTTGTTGATGAAGAAGCAGCACATGATGGGGATTGGCGGCTACCTCTTCTCAAACTGAAGAAATTAGATCTGAGAGAGTTGCCGAAATTGAGAGACATATTTGGAGGAGGATTTTTGGAGTGTCCGCAACACGTAAGTATTTTCTGTGAACAATCAAATATTATTTTTAGCTCAACTTGTTGCTTCTCTATAATAAATAATAAACATGAATGATAAAATGCTATTATTTTTAATCTCTATTTGTTATTTTTATTGATGAATTTTTCTCTGATAAAACGTTAACTCCTTTTGTTCGTTTGCTCTTAAAATTTTTGCCGAAGTAATTTCTTTCACATTGCTAAATAATTTTTATGTTATTACAATATTAAAATTATGTGAAAAAAGGGATTTAATTCGTATTGTTAATTTATAGTTGTATTTGATGTGTGGTTCATAGATATTGCCCATCTTTCAGATTGTCATATAACTATTTAATATAATTACTTTACAGAAAAACGAGAATGAGAGAGCAAGGGGAGTGAATTCAGAATTATGCTTTATATATTTAGAAGATATAAAAGTGTTGGAATGTATTTGGAAGGGTCCCATACAAAGTGTGAGCCTCCATAAACTTGAAGATGTTACATTAACGAGTTGCCCAAAGTTGAGAAATGTTTTCACTGTTGCTATTGTTACAAGCCTTCCAGAGTTACGGTCACTTAAAGTTTCTTATTGTGAGGAATGGGAGGGAATATTCTGCGATGAATCACTCAGGCACCTTTCTTCTTCTAATGTTTGCTTCCCTAAACTTGAGAAAATTGAGATAACCGCATGCAACAAAGTGAAATGGTTGTTCTCATCATATTGTCTGGCTTCTCATTGTCCTTCACTAGAGAGAATACACATAAAGGATTGCTCTGAATTTGAAAGGGTTGTTAAGAGATGTGAAGGTGAAGTTGGTGATCATAAAAACCTGTTCCCCAAATTGAAGAAATTGAGTCTCATTAATTTGCCAAAGTTGAGAGAGATATATGAAGGTTATGAGTTCAACTTCCTATTTGGTACTATGCATATACAACATTGTCCAAATATAATTCTACCAGTGGAATACAATGCCTCATCAGGTACTTGCCTACCTACACTTTTTATTTCCACACGGATACACTCTTCCTTTCAAACTCTCTCTTTTGATGCTTTTTCTATTTTATTTTTTGTAATGAATGAAATAGTTTTGTGCACTTACTATTCATATCACTCCGTCACATGCAGCACCTCATTCCCATCTGGTCGTCTTACATATCAAACATATAATTTTGTATGTCATTGATTCTATTTAAAATCACTTGTTTAACCCCTCTACCCCCCCCCCCAAATTTTTTTTTTTTTGCTACTTTATGAGAAATCTGAATTTGAATCTTTATTCTCCTTAAGATGTTGGTTTCTATATATATAATTGTCATTTTATAAAGGTATTGTATTAAATGAATGACATGTTGCAGTAATATTAGAGTTCAATAAGTACGTAACCCAACCTAATCAATGTTCACCATTTACACATTTTTATCACATTGTTAGCATCTTTATAAAAAGATAGATATCTAACGACAAATTTAAAAAATGTGTAAGATAAATTAGGCTGTTAGTTTTATTTTTGTCTACGTGCCATTTTGACGTAACATTTAAGCTTCTAATGAACTGTTTTCTTTTTCAGAATTGGAAACTGAATCGAAGACTGAATTGAAGACTGAATCATAGACTGAATCGAAGACTGAGTCAGAGACTGAATCGGAAAATTAAAACTAAAAAGGTGATGAGGAGCTTTGGTCTTCTAATGGTTTCTTTATCAGCAATTGTGTTTTACTAAATGCTGTGTGAGAATGTGTTAAATCTGCGTCAGTGTGTTAAAATTAAACAAATAAGAAATTAGATATATCTTTACTTTGAAATTGTGTTTGACTTGAGATGTGTTGGAGTTATGTAATTACATTGAAGGCTGATAAAGCCCAATTTTTATATATTTTATCCCACATTAATTCAGGATTTAAATGATAATTTTGAGCTTAATTAGATTTTTTATGCATAATTGGATTGATTGGTTGATTGTGGGATTTTGCATAAAAATTGCGATTTTGGATTGAAAATATGAATATTTTGTGCTTTCCTATTTTTGACTTGGAATTAATTTTTCCTATTTCTTTGAAAACAAGTCTCATATATTTCTAGAAAGATTATTTTTAGAAAGTTTTACACTTTCTTGCCTAATTTTTGTGCAGATTTAATATTTAATTTCTGATTATATTTGGACATAATCTACATTAATGGATGCACTCAAATTCTTGTAAGTCAAGAAAGGGGCATATAGGAAATCCAATGGTGCAAGATTGTTTCTTGGAATCTAAGCACAATCCGATGGCTAATATCAAAGGACAATTCAACGCCTAATACCCCTTAATCATTGATCCCATATTCACGCCTAAGGATACCTCTTTTCCATTGTCCATTGACTCACGCACGGACATCAATTTTTCAATGCCAACTCTCCTCCCCCTCATTCACGTCAAGCAAACCCACCAATTAAATAACCATCCTCTTTCACCAACATAATCCACGTCCTCTTCTTTCTTAATCCACTTCATCTCCACGAAGCATTATCTTCTCTTCTTCACCCCTCATGGCTAGGCATCTAATGACTTTGGAGGGAAGATAATTTTCATGGAGGCTTAAGCTTGTTAGGGAGGCAACTTGGGAGGAGCATGAAGGAGACTAAAGCCTTGGACTAGCACTTGAAGACCACAAGGGAGTGATATTCCATTTATCTTTTAATTCAAGGACTTGAATTGTTTAGTTTTAAATGAGTTCAAGTTGTAATTTTGTTGAGACAATTTAGTTCTAGATTGTCAATTTTATTCTTGGACTAAATTGATATTTGGATCTTATTTGTGCCAAGATACTTGTTGGAATATATGTTTGGAACCTTTGCATTGTTAATTGAATTTATAATTGAGTTTTCATTATGAGTTTAATTATCAATGTGGTTTGAATTGCAAAATTTGGGTTCTTTCACCTCTTAATTGTTTAATTAAGTTGGTTGATTATCTGATTGTTTAATTGGATAATTTCAAACATAATTTCCAAAATTAAATTGAATTATCTTCATTGGTTTTAATAGGCTTAATTAACCAACCTTATACTGTTATGAGTTCTCTAATGGTTTAAGGGTTTTTAAAGTTAAGGGTTTCCTTTATTTCAAGTAGGTAGTTAAGTTTATTAATTCCACTCTCTTATCATCTCCTTTTGGTCTAATTAACTGATTAAGGTTATGAAGGTTGAATTCATGCGAATCCTAAGTTGTCCCCTCTACCATATCTGAAGAGAAATCTCTGAATTTTTACTTGCTAATTCTTTTTGCTTTCTGATTAATTCTCTTTATTCATTATTTTTATTTTCCTTCAAAAAAACCCCCCAAAAATTGCATTGCATTCATTTAGTTTGATTTAATTTTCATATAGATTTTAGGACATTTGCATTTTGCATTTAGAATTAGAATTTTGCATTTTAGTTTGGGTCCACTTTATTGCATTTTTTTTTATCACCTAAAGAAACCCACAACTTGCTCCTTGAAAATAATGACCTAGGTCGACTCTAAACTACAAATTAATTAGGATCTAGTTTAATTGAATGCTTTGACGACAAAAGCATCATCAAAGGCTGTACACAAAATATAATAATTGCGTGGCTACGTGGACTTCTTATTTCATCTGTAACATTTGTATAGAATTTCACTTTGTTATGTGCTGCATTAACTAATGATTTCTTCCATTGTCCTTTACTTCAACGTCGCAATATAATTTATAATTATTATTTACAAAGAAATACAAAACATATTCATGTTTATTAGGAGAACGATTGAAAAAGAAAATTTTTCTTGAGGAAAAAAAAAACCTCCATTACAAATAATTGTGCATAAATTATATCATTAGAAATGCGTCATTTTACGTTTCTGACAATCATCCAAAAGATCGCATCCCTTAATAAAAGTAGTATCAGAAAGAATATATTAACAAATAAAAAAACAATAAACTATTATTTTATATTATAACTAAATTTTCATAGAATTCATAATTAGACCAGACATAATTAAAAACTCGATAGCCAATAAGAATCCGTAAATATTCATCCGGCATTTAAAATAACTTGTGCACGGTCCAACCAAAATTTCAAGATTATAACACAATAGCAAGTTATTATTCTGTAATATACAACAGCCCCTATGCAATTATCTCATAGAGAATGTCAAATGAATGAAGCAAAATAAAAGACAAAATGTTGTTTATTATATGTGGGAAATTTGTTCTCTCTTCTCTCCACCCAATCAGCTTCAAAATATACCCAAGGGACTGCAATAGAAAAAAGGAGTGTTAGTATTAAGCATATTTCAGTACTGAAAGCAATGTTCTTTCATCAGATAACCAAGCTATCTTCAGAAAAGAACAGTCTTTTATTTGGGATCAGATATTATAGTGCGATGGGATGAAGATCAGAGCATATCAAGCAACTCTAAAGCTTCTTTCAAGAATAAATCCATCTTTTTCTAGATGTATCATAATCATGCAAGACACAAGATTGTCAATTTATAGGAAGAAAAGCAGAAATTTTTTTGAAGCGTCGGTGATGACTTCAGACGTGGCCAAAGAAATTAAGATTCCAATCATCAACATGAATAAATCATGAAGTGACTTACTTTTAAACGGTGGTTTTTAACAATGACTTCATAAATCAGGAACTCTCTTCTTGCTCATCCATCTCATCAAGGATAACATACTTTGTAGCCGAATCTGTTTTGAAGGTCCCACCCACATCCTCTTTACCCGCTTCACCCTTCCGAAGCTTCAAGTATCTGCCATTCAAAATAGAGAGAGCATGACCATCACCATCCTTGAAGTTCGAGGCTCTAAATTAAATTAAGAGGGAAGAAAATTATGACCAAATACCAAAATAAATTGTTGAGAAGTGCATTAGCTTTTGACTTACTTGTACCAATTGAATAAACTGACACCAACAATGATAGTGAAGAGGCCAAGTCCTTTCAACCAAGTAAATTGATCATGAAAGTACAGGACAACAACCTACACAAACATGAAAATTAAACATATATGACAACAATTTAACAACCTAACAAAAATCAAATTTAATTTTGCATATAAAGCACTTCAATGAGTAGAAAAATATATAACAGCATGAAACATTTGTTTTTCCCATCCTCATCAAATTTACTAATTACAACTAGTTACAATTATCAATATTTTCAATGCAGCTAGGGTGCAGTCATATAGAAAAACCTTTTAAACCCCACCACACCGCCAAATCAGCAAATGCAGAGAAACCATCAACTCAATATTATAGAAAGCTGAATACAACAACCTAAAAACTAATCAAATTATAATGCACAATCTGTGTCAAGTAACTTGGAAGCCTTCTTAAGTAATTTTTTTCATGAGTCATGAATGACATCAGCACAAAAGTGACACCTTAACTAGGTTCTTTAGAAATATGAGACAGACCAAAATAAAGGGTGGTAGCCACTGGATGTTCATGTCAACAAACAGGCATAGAAAAGGTAAAAAAATGATACCAATATGGTGACAGCCTCCTTAACAACCCCAGCAATTGTAACGGTGACTGCACTAGTTACTGAGACAAGAACATACCCTGTTAGGACCTGCAAACAGGAGATCCACCTTTGAAAACTGATTTGAGAGGAGGAAAAAATTGAAAGCTTAAATCTCAAAGAAGCAGAAAGTCAAACAATTAATAATGTAATGTCATGTCCGAGGAAAGGGAACATTTACTCTTACCATAAGAAAAGCAAGTGCGCCACCTAAAAGCATTAGTAAACTACTCTGAGTAATATGCCATGGACTATTAAAATATTCGTTTTGCCTGAATTCCCCCCATGGATCCAATGCAAGAGAGAGAAGAGCGGTTGGCCCTGCCATTACTGGAGTTACATAGCTCATCAAGGTAAGCGGATTTTTCATCCCTGAAGTTATATTGGAAAACTTATCAGTATTTCATTAAAAAGGTATAGATCTTTTAAATCTCCCGCTGGAAAGTGAACAATGGTAGAGGAAAAACTTGAATAAAGAAAGAGTATTCAAAGAAGATGAAAATAGAAAAACACTGAAAATGGTCATCGAGTTTTCAGTCAAGGTCAGAAGCCATAGAATAAGCTCACACATGCCTAAAGTCAGTGCATGGTAAGCTATGTTCTAGAGCATAAAGTATGATGAATGGTTAACTCTGGTTTAAAAGCAAGAATCTAGCTTTCTGCCTGGATCTCGTCCATGAAGAAAACACCTTTAAAGAGAATTTAACTCATTATTCAACAACCTCTCTTAACAGGAAACATCATCCATCGTATCAAATATTATATTTTTATATTTGTTTGTAATTATAGGAATTTGCTCAATCGTAGCCGTTCTCGGAATCAAAGGCACCTCCACCGTTCATCGGAGTAGCTTTTGTATTCAAGCTCTGTTCTTCTTCTACCATTCCTGTGGAGATCTCCCTGATTCGCTGATAATGGATGGCTTCTGAATGCCAAGAAGCAAGTTATGTGCAGAAGTTTTGTTGCTTTGCATGGCGTACTCACAAGGCTGCTCCACATGGGATCTTGATGCCAGCTCGGACTGTGGATGCCCACCCCTCTGATTCTGAACCATCAGAATCAGCAACAACTACAATTATCTAACTTCTTATCCGTTAATATATTATCAGTAGACCGATAAATTCCTGAAATATATTAAACTGAAATCCTTTTTCAGCCATGCATTGACATTTAGAAGAGAAGAAAAATAATGTTATTGATGGTTCATACATTATAAGTCTCTGGATGAAGAGAAATGCTACTTAACTTAATTGTCAGTAAGATGCCTCAGATCCAGAAGACTTCTAGGGGATACTTTCCGACCACTGCTCTGTTCTAAATGACCTACATAACTAATATGTTAATATAAGAAAAATAGTTAATTAGTTATGAATGAGTGCTTCCTTTTTAAAAATATCTTTATAATTATGTGTATTGGAATTATCTTTAATGGAAACCCTTTAACATATGTAATCAACATAGGGATTACTTGGAGGCAAAATGAATTAATATGGTAGAAAAATATATATTTAAAGTCTTATATTTAGGACCAAATTGACTATATAATTAGCTTTTTTATTATGGAACGGTAGGTAGTATATATATTATAAAGTTCAACTGTACAATATACCAGATTAACTTGATCAACTTTTAAAGCTGTTTTCAAGGAAAAATCCTGGAATTAAGCTATTTAGTGTAAGATTTCTGTCAATTAAAAAAAAACATTTCCTAGAGTATGTAAGCTCTAAATAAAATACTGAATGCTGCTATAACTGTAGAAGTCTAAATTAATATTTGTTCTTCTTTCTCTGGCTTTATGCTTTCATTCCATTACAATTCTCGCACAACCCATTTGAGATTGGCTGTGATTGCTAGTTCATAGGCGTGAAAAAGGAGATTCAAGATTGAGTACTGATAGTAACTCTCCACTTGGCCCATGACACAGCTGTGTTATTGGCTTGATATTTCTGGTAAACATCTTTTACACATATGTTTTGCCTAAGATTAATATCATAGAGGATTTTGGGTTTTGGTTTTTTTAATATGTCTTTTACTTCTCATGTATTTGATCTCTAAAACTAAGCAGAATGAATAAAAGTTAGTGGCTAGCATTTTCTAGCTGGTGCTGTGAAGAGGTAAGTTTTGTTTGCACCTTACTTTTTCAAACAATAAGTTGGATGTGAATGGGAAAATACATGCATGAAAGAATATCAAAATCCACATCAAATTTGGAAAAAAAAAAAAGATATTGAATATTTGAATCCCGTTATCTGTTTTGAGGCCCTACCCACATTTTTTTTCACCTGCATCACCCTTCTGAAGCTTCTAGTGATAAAAATTTCCTTTAATCGTTCCAACATAAGACTTTTCTTGGACTTGATCATTCTATGCTATAAAATACTGCAGACTGCTATAAATCCAGAATCCCAAATTCCTACAAGTCTTTATTTATCAACAAGTTTAGACTTTATTCTTATATATATTCACTCCAATTCATTATCGTTTGTTCTTGCTTGTGTTGTTGAGCTAATTGTTGCCTCCTTCAAATTTCCAAAAACCATACACGTACCAACAGTGTCAACCATTTTCTTAGCCTTCCTTCACTGCTTGAATTCCCGAAATATCATCAAGGTTGTGTATATATTGGAGGTAAACATTAGTTAGTTCGGAGATTCTTTCGTTCTATTAATATTGATTAAGGAATAATTTTTTCTAGTATACATAACTTTTGTTTTGTTTTTCCAAAGCCTCTTAGGTTGCAGTTTGTTTGTTTCAGTTTAGTTTCATAAGATCAATCATCATCCTTCTGCTGATCATCGATTCATATAAAGGTAAATAAAAGAATATAATTAAGTTGTTTATTTTACATGCCCATAAATTACATTTCCTTTCCCAGAAGAACACTTGATGTGGTTTTTTGGGCAGTATATGGTTGAGGAAAAGAAAAGATGTCTAAGCATTATTTGGCTATTGAGATGATAATGAAAAAAAATGAGTAACTGAATTGTATAATCATCATCTAGAGTTATTATTCTACTCAGATGTTATATTCTAGGTTAAAAAAAAAATACGGACAAGTCTTGAAAAAAAATGTCCTAGGTTAATATAACAACATGTTTACATTCATTCATGTTTGATGTAGTATGAGTAAATGGATGGAGGAGAGGTAGCTATGTCAGTAACCGCGTATTTGTTGAGAAAAAATTATTTAATACTAC
>NW_021634926.1:0-92665 GCF_004799145.2 Neltuma alba | reverse complement strand
TTAATCAAGGATTTTAACAAAGAGCTCCCACTTTTCAGGGTTGTGTGCTGAGAATTGCCTTAAAGTTGCAAATTATATAAACAATGAATCTCAGGTTAGGAACATTTTTCTCAAGTACCGGATGCAGGAGCTTGAATACACGGGGTTGCTTCGAATTCCATCGCCCAAATGTGATTATTTGAATAACTTTGCATCTGTCTTTCCAATGTTGGAGGACATACTGGGCTGTGCTAGGGTGATCCAAATGGTTATGTTGGAAGACTCGTTTAAAGTAACATGCGTGGAGGATCCACAAGCGAGAGAAGTTGCTGCAATTGTTCAGAGTGAGGGATTCTGGAACGAATTGGAGGCAGTTTATTCTCTTGTAAAGTTGATCAAAGCGACGGTTCAAGATATTGAGGCTGAGAGGCCACTGATTGGTCGATGCCTGCCTCTCTGGGAGGAAACAAGGACCAAAGTGAAGGAGTGGTGTGCAAAGTACAACGTTGCAGAAGGACCTGTGGAGAAAATACTTGAAAAAAGATTCAGAAAGAATTACCACCCTGCTTGGTCGGCTGCATTTATACTCGACCCATTACTTGATCAAAGACGCTAGTGGGAAATACCTTCCTCCATTCAAATGCTTGACGCGTGAACAAGAAAAAGATGTAGATAAGTTACTAACAAGGCTAGCTTCAAGAGAAGATGCTCATGTTGTGTTGATGGAGCTCATGAAATGGAGGTCAGAAGGGCTCGACCCACTTTATGCACAGGCTGTTCAGATGAAACAAAAGGACCCTGTGACTGGGAAGATGAAAGTAGCCAACCCACTAAGCAGTAGACTTGTGTGGGAAACTTGCTTGAGTGAGTTTAAGTCTCTAGGGAAGATTGCTGTAAGGCTTATTTTTCTGCATGCGACCTCATGTGCGTTCAAGAGTAATTGGTCTTTCATGAGAAAAGTAACTGCAAATAAGAACTCCCGAGTTGGATTGGAGAGAGTTCAGAAGATGATATACATTGCTGCTCATGCCAAACTTGAAAAGAGAGACATTTCTTGTGAGGAAGAAAAGGATGCAGAACTCTTTGCCATGACGGGTAGTGAGGATGGAATGCTGGCTGAAGTCTTTGCTGAGGCACCCGTAGTGTAATGTGCTCCTTTTCTTTTCAAACTCCTGTAGAATTCTGTAACTGTAGGATTTATCATATTCTTTCCTGAACTTGTTTACTATGGAAAAATTTCGTGATTGTGACTGAAAAAAAGGAAAAAAAAAAAAAAAACCAGATAGTGGAAGGGTCTCAAAAACCCAGTTAGCGGCTGTGGTATCACATTTTATTTTATTAAATCATCAATCTTTTTCCCGGCTGTTATTTTGGGTTTTTAGAGTTTGTGGAAGAACTTCAGTTCATTTATGAGAAAAATAACCATGCATCCAGGAAGAAAGCCAGAAGAATGTCATAGAAATTTCCTCGAGTGCTTTGTTCTGAGAATTATTCTTATTCTTGTATTTCAAAACGAACTTTTCACTTAAAAGCTGCGGTACATAAGATCTTATGAAATGCAGATAAAGAATTGGCCTCAGTGAACGACGTCGTGTCATTCACTTCCTCGTGTGGGAAATTTGAAGCTTCCGGCTGTTGCTGAGATACCCGATAAAAAATTTAGTCCTCTTCACTTTATGTAAAATGGATGAAATCGGATACTCTCATATAGTATATAGGCAATAGCATAATAATGATGGTCATGTAAGTAAAGACATAGACACTTTCTTTTTCGTTCTTTTGGGATTATTATTTAACGTCTATTTCTCACCTTACATGACCATTATGGCATGGGAGATTATCCAAATCCTTTATGTCCTTTTGGTTTGGATTTATCTTTAAATTTTCATGGTTGATTTATAAGTCCTTAACACTGATGAGATCTTGGAATCACACACAGGTGCATAATCCAGCAATTAAGACCACACTAATTATATGGCTGTGTGAATTGAGAAAATACTAAAACAGAAGGAAAGTTTATGTTTGGAGCAACAGTTTTTAATTAGAATAAGTTCATTGAAAGGCATCATTATATTGAAAGAAAGGGAGAGGGGTTATCATGATCTCTTCATATAAAAGGCAAAAACGATGCTGCAATAGTTAGTGGCCCTTTGTTTATTCTTCTTCATTGATGGTTCATGTCTTGACATGCCATAACACGATCCTGTTTTCTAAACTCTTCTTGTGATTCATGATATATGGTGTGAATTTAACAAAATGAAATATTTTACTGTTTTGCTGCCTGATCTACCGTCCCATCACCTCATAACACTACAGTGCTCTACTTTTTTCGGGCTCTTTATATCTGATCTTGGTTCTAAACTGAGTTGACAGAAGAACGAAATGTCTCACTGTTTTGAGCAAACTGTGCCTGGTATAGAAGATTTGAGGTACTCCTCGTGATCTATGGTAAAATCTAGATCTCTGAGTTTCCTTATTTGTGAACCACTTGAACATTGACCTGTTACTTGCTGTTAATGGAGCTAACCCGACTATTTTGCTTGACGAAGAAGGGATCAATTATTATTCTTGTTTTGCTTCCGTTGAGAGAATACTTAGTTAACTAATATACGTTGCCCAGTGAAAATAGTTCAAAAGGACGCGATGTGCTGAAGAATATAACAAGTTAAGAGATATCCTAATCCATATGAAAACAAGTAATAAAGCACGAATCCACTCTCAACTGTAGTTATAAGCGCAAGCATCCCTCATATATCTTTTGCCCCTTAATCTAACTTTTTCCTGAGATTCTTGCAAAGAGGAAACTCGCTTTCTGGCCATTGTTCGGCCTAGCTATTCAAGGCTTGAAATTTTTACTTTTTTATATTTCTGTCTCAGCTGTTTGATTCCAACTTAAAAATTGATTTTGATTATCAAGAACAAATAATTTTTCATGAATAAGGATGCTAAAAAATGACACTGAAGTTTCACTGGCTCCGAAAGTTTGATTGTTTCCTGTTTGCTGCAGAGCTGGAATGGCTTGAATGAGTAGGGTGGGTGGCTAACCAGAGTTGGTGATGACGTGGGTCAACCTTGGAATAACATGAGAGAGAATCTCTATAACCAAAGAAGCAGTTCTAGTAGTAGATGTCACCTGGCAAATCTCGTGTTCGTTTATGAAATTGGAGGGCCCCACCATGGGGAGTGGGGGTCCGTGTTAGTGTCGTGGTCAAAGAAAAGTGAGGTATGAGTGGCTTTCCTTCACATCAATCCATCCGCCCTTTTTCTCTGTTATGTGTGTGTGTCTGTGTTTCTTGTTTTTTTCGCTTAGCCCACAACCTTTGGTAACTTTGGTTTCAAACATAAAATTTTGTGATAATTCACTAGTTCATGGGGCCTTATGCAAACTATTGTCTATCTAATTGTTGAAATTTGGAGGTTTTCTGAATGAACCGTTTGAGTTGTCATGATTGCTAATAAAAGTCTTGATGAAAGTGGAAGCAAGGAGGGCTGTCGGCATAAGAAGATACATGATATGGTTGAAAGGGTATATTGTAACGTCATGGAGCTGTTTTTGCATGTAAATTAAACGGGTTTAGTCTTAACCATGGCCATGTTCAACTGGTTTGAGTTCTTAATTCTGATGGTGTTAACATCTCTTTTTGCCTCTTCCTATCATGCAGTTCTTTTTTCCCTTTTCTTGGTGCCCATACTTCTGGAGAATATAGAAACTGATAGATTTATGTTCTCGAATTGGACATAGGCTATCAAACTAGAGCAAGGCAAGCATTGTCCTCTTTACTTGTAAATAATTGCATGAACGTTTCCTTCGTGAGGTGGTTGAAATCTATCTCTGCCTCTTCATGTTTATTTGCATGTATGATTTTATTTTGAGTTTTGAGGTGGAACATTTAAATCCTTAGTTGTTATATATCACTTGGATCTTGGTTGTTAAATAATTTTCTATCGTGCTATGGCTGTCTGTTGCCCACAGAATATTATACTACCTTTTTCTTGCAACTTCTGTGCTTAATAAAAATCAGACCCCATGGGGTCCTTTTACTGTAATCTGATAAAGCAGCTTGAATCTAGCATTAACCACCCTATCTCCCTCCTTTCTTCATGTTCTCTAGCTATGGATTTATATTTCTTCACCTACTTCCAGGAAAGGAATAATGGAAGTGTCCCTTCTTGACCCCCGTTGATGACCAGCAGTAAGTCAAATAATTATGTGAATAACTGATAAACAAACAAAGTTTTAAATTTAAGTGTTGCGTGAATAGGGGGGGAAAATTACTTCAATAAATTTTTCCCTTATTTGGAGCCAACACAGCTTGAATACCGATTATTCAATAATATCTGAGATTGAATAACTCGCCCATTAAGGAAAACAAAGAAAAAGATAAAAATAATCATGAACCAAATTTACCTAAAAATTTCTTAGTGATGGAATGAATAACCAGCGTGGGATGAAGTCATTAGAAGAGTAGAATGCTGTATTGCTGATATCATATATATATATATATATATATATTTATATATGTTTAAATTGTTCATGATACTACATAATTTGGTGTAATGAAAGTGGATGATGTCGGCAAGGGCAAGCAATTCTGACTGCTTACCAATGAAAAAGAAAACCTATATTACTGGTTTTTGCATTGGTTGTATGGTATAATTTCATTGTTCATTCCAGTCTGGTTCTAGGAGAGGGAGAGAGGGAGGATAGTGATGATTGGGGCACAGGACAAGACCATCTTTTTACAAGAATCTTCATACTTTCGATGTCTCCTCATCATTAATCTCCTTTATTCATAATGTCTCTGCTTTTTCCTTCCCACTCACTTTAAAATTGTAGATCATGTATCTGCCTATATATGTGTATACGTACATAGCAGCTGTGAGATGATCGTCTATTACAAAATTATTTTCACACTCAGCCCTTTGTTTCTTCTCATAAACCTGCCGGTTTTTTCTTGAAGCTGTCACTGCCTTTTCATTTCCAAAGTAACAAACCTCTTCCCTCATCCTGTATCAGTATGAGGATTGAATGATTGATTGATTACCTGAAGTTACCAAAGGTAAAAATTAATAAAAGTGGGATTCATTTATATGGGGACTTAAAAAAGGTGATGTGGGTCCCATCTATGTCTTGAAAACATTCTCTATTTCTCTTTTCTTGTTTTCACCTGAAAGTTAAATTCAGGTAACTCACAACAGCATCTATTTATCTTGAGTTAGGTGGGTTAATGATTTTGGTTTTAAATTTCTTTCAATCATGCAGAGAGGGGGGCATAAAGTGAAAGGGTAGAATCTTGAAGAAGAAGGAACATGTTTGATTGTGGTAGTGGTAAGTGATTGTATTGTAGACAGGAAATATTGCTTTACCAAGTACTTTGGCTTTTTTTGATGTCAATGGGGTAACCAACTACTCTAAACCTTTGAGAGCTTTTTGGTATTTTGTTTGATTTTAAAATTTTTAAGAGTCTTAAATGTGTCATGATGGCAATCATTACTTTACATTGTCATCAATTCCTTTTAATTTATTATCCTAATTAGTCCTGGGAGGTTTGAATTTGAGGTTATTCTTGTCATGTCAAATGGGGTGCTCTCCTTGCTCAGAAATATTTCAGGGTAATAAGTTAAAAAAAGATTAAAAAATTATTTTAAAAAACTGTTATTTGTAAGGATCAAAGTTGGTGTGAAAATTTAACCGATTTAGTACCAAATAAGGTTATCATACTCTCTGTCTGCATGAGATTTTAAAAATGTAAAAGAAAGTTGCACTTGAACAGTAAATAATAGTTGAGGAGATCTTAAAAACCATTTTTTCATTGGTGATCAAGAGAATATAAGATAAGTGTGTGAGAAGGGTTTTGTCTTGCTTAACACGAAAATGCTTATAAACACTTAAAAGAAGCATTTTTTTTTAAAAAAAAGCCTTAAAGTTGGGAAGGATGAGCATCTCATGCATATTTTTGTGAGGTTGGATATCTTACGTTGGTATAGTATTCAACATAAAATGGTAATGTTATGTGACTTGAGTGACGGCAAAATCAATAATGTAAAGGAATATTATAAGTCTACAACAGTATGATTCGTTCAGCCAAAGTTATGCAGTAGGGATTATCTGATTTATTACTACTATAATCTATTAAAATCCTGACCATATTAGATTATTTTACTGTACTAACTAAACACCTAAATCGGCAAAATGTAATAAGACAAATAATAAGAAAAAACAAAATTAAGGAAAGTGATACTTTAGTTCAGTTAACAAATGTCTTGTGACTAATATCAAAATGAAGAAAATATCTCAGAGCCTGAGGCTCATATTTAAAACTTTATTGTGGATATTTTGATTATCGATAAATGTGCAGGTCTTTTTTTTTTTTCCCCCTTTTGGAAAATGATAATACGGTGGCACTATGGTTTCAAAGAGTTCAAACATCATTCTCTCACAATATATACTATCAAAGACAAATGAAATCTACAAAGATCCAGCGGGGAAGTGTTGGAAAAGTCTATTTTTCAATTTGTTCTATTTAGCCAATTTAATTAGTGTCCTACCGAATTAAATAGCTTAAAATTTTTACTTTATTTCTTTCTTTTTATATATATATTTTACCAAATAGAAAGTTTTTTTTCCCCTTGTAAAGATATATCCAATACCTAAAATATTTAATGGTTCATCCAGCACTCTAACTTTTTTTTAAATGCTTTTAGCATTATAAAATATTTTGTGATTCATCTAGTATTTTAAATTATTTTTTGAAATGCATTCAATATTCTAAATACCTTAACTCTGAAACCCAAAATTTGAGTGATTAACATACCTTGAAAAATATTTCATGGCGCTAGAAGAACCACCATCTAAAAAATACTTAGTGTTCGATGAATCCTAAAATACTTTAAGATGTTGAGTATATTTAGAAAATATTTGAAGTTACTAGATAAACCTTAACCTTTTTTTTTGTAAGGGATGCGAAGTATTTTTCATCAATTACCTAAGGAAAAATTAGTATACAAAACCTTGATATTTTTATTTCTTTTTTAAATTAAGTTTTTATTTTTTTTTTCTTTTTCTGAATCTTTGCAATTTCCTCAGTCATATGCATTGGTCTTTATTATACTCATAATTTGTTAATTTGTAAGAGAAATGACATTATCAGCTAATAACGTAGCTCTCACTCAATATGCATCCTGATTAATTTTGTCACATGAATCTAACTAAAATCAAAATTAACCATAATGACTTTTCTTATAATTTTAATAACTTCTGAATTTGAATTTTAAATTTTCATTTCGGTCTTAACTTTTTGATAGTGTTTTAGAATGATCCATTTGGAAGCCCTTATCAATGTGAATTTGACAAAACATGAATTTGGAGCGTTTGAAACTAAACATTAAATGGGATTGTAATGGTACTGCCTAAATTTGGAAGACATATAACTTTTTGAGTACAATCCATTGTTTGCTATCTGTATCGCATGAAATGAAACTTTACAGCTTCCTCTTCTTAGTGCTTGACCCTACAAATTGTGTACTCATTTTTCCACACTATTTCATCATATCTAATCATATATAAAGAAAAAAAAAATGAAAGATTTATTTTTTTTCCTTTTCTATCAATCTGTTCTATGGAAGGTAATATACACTTGCAAGCATATATAGCTTCTCCCCTCTCTTACTATTTCCCCTTTTCTTTAATTATTTTGTTTAATTTCTCGTGTTAATTTCTTTAATTACTTTAAGAGATATATGGTGTTGGGATTTGATTTGAATGATAAACAAAATTAGAAAGATAAGAGAGTAGTGTCATTATTTGCTCTTGTATATATGAATGGCTCAAATATGAAGAGAGAAGCATAGAAATCATCAATAAAAGCATCTCATAAAAATGTATGTTCAAATTTTAGTAATGATTTTATTAGTGGGTGATCTATGAGTATATCAATAAACATTCTTTGAGTAATAAAATTTAGGAGAAAATTAGTCAAAACAACCATAATTAAATAGAAAATTAATTGTACAAATATCCGTGAAATTTGTTTAAGGACCTAGGCATAACATATCTTCAGTGGGTAAAACTCTTCCTCGGTTATACACAATCTATCATCAATTACATATAAAACAGAAGATATTTATATATAGTTAAAAATGCATTGCACACAACTATATCAGAATTGCACTTGTTAAAGAAAAGTTGCACCCCAGGATGTTAATTACCTTGGCACAATTATTTTTTAAAAAAATTTATTGCAATCTTAATAACTTCTCAAAACTGGATTAATTTTTAATTTTTATCATGTAGAAAAGAAGATAAAAAAGAATAAGGTAATAATATTGGTACTATTAGTCACTCATGGAGGCTCATAATTGAGATTGATTAAAAGAGGGAGATGGGTCCTAGCATAGGAGAATGGAGAACAAGAGCATAAATAGTTGTTTGATAATTGGCATATGAAGGAAAGAGAAGCTATTCAAATAGTAGCACATAATAGCATCAATCACCAACGTTTTTAGTACTCAATTGGATTACCACTACTTTAGAAAAAAAAGTGGCCTACCATTTTAATCATTCACTCTCTCTCAAAAACCCTATTATATCCTTATTCTCAAAGCAATGCCATCTCTCTCCATTCAACTTTCTTCCCAAAATTGCTTATTCAATTATCCAATAATAAACACACATTTGATTGAGGCCCAAAAAAAAAAAACATTGTTGACAAAAATCATATCAAATCAATCAATTTATTACACTAAAAAAGGTAATGAATTAATCATGGCACAAAGCTAGCCAAATTAATACAACATTATACTAAAAGATGTTCACAATGTTTATGCATACGGATTTAGCTTTTTAATGTGCAAATGGTTATTAAAATTAGTATACAACATTATAATTAGGCTATACAAATTGCAACATGTTGCTTCTAAGTAACGATTTTTTTTTTTTTTGGACTCATTCTAAGTAACGATTTAACATTACCACAATGGCATTTTTGTCTATGTCATGGAGATTTGGCATAATTTAATGTTAATTGTCGAAAGCTTAACACAATTTTTTTTCCCTTTATATGAGCCTGAGATCAATTACAAAAACAAGTATAAATCAAATTTGCGTCCGCATGACTTTCTGATGTATGATCCTATGTGTTAGGATTTGAGCAACATCTCAATGAAATGAGGCACAAACTAAGCAATTTGTTATTAAATGGGCCAACGAGTGTTATTGGGCCATTTCAATGGGCCTGAGTTTTGAAAGGCTTCGCTTAACAATGTGTTGGGCTTCCCTTGGGCTTTTTGGGCTCTAGTGGTCTGCAGATTTTTCATCCATCTTTGGATTCCACTATGAGCTATGCTTTCGCTCTGATATGATTATCAGAAGTGTTTGATATATGCCAAGAAAATTTGGTCCAATTAATAAAGAATTGGCTTATAACTGATAAAGTCAAGACTTTGAATCCTACTAGTGATATGAAGACTTTGTTAGTATGTGACTTGTAAGTACTTCTGCAAACGTTCTGAAGATATGCTCTAGCCCTGGTAAGCATTAGAATCCAACTCACCTAAATTATATATATATATATATATATATAAATTTTATACTATTCTATTCCTTTTTATAAGTCACTTGTAGGAAAAGTTTTATTTTTAAATATAAGTCACTTGCAGGGTAGTTAATGAGTTTTTTTTCCAATTTTACCCTTGTTGATTTCATAAATGCAAAGAAAGATAAAGTAAATATGTGAGAGAAAATACAAAACATATTTTTAATACACTTTCTTTAATAAAGACAAATATGAAAAAAAATTATCAATTTGATGCATTTCTTAGTTTGTGGGGCTAGAGGTACAAATGGCTTGTAAATAATAACAGAATGGGAAAATATCATGCATGCAACTATTTCAATTGGGAAAAGAAATATGGGAAAATTTCACTGTAGGACCGCAGAAGACAAATAATCTCAAAGAGTCCCCAAAACATTCTGAAATCTCACTGCAGGACCAAGGGGCCAATCTGATATTAATTCCACAAGCGAAATGACGCCACTGCCCCTCATTTTACTTCCGCTGAAATTTGAAAATAAGGCGAAAAAGCGACGGTCAAAAGTCCTCCCGCTCTCTCTCTATATGCGAACGTAACCCGTGTGCGAAAAGTGTTCCCTCTCCCGCTCTGCGAACGTGCAACCACTCTGGGAAAACTGCTGCGTCTCTCGGTCTGCGAACGTGCTACCACTCTACGAAAAATCTGCCCTCTCCCGACTGCGAACGTGCTACCTCTGTGGGAAGATTCCTGCCTCTCGCAATCTGCGAAAAGTGTTCGACGTGGCCCCCAAAAATTCCATCAGCTTCAATCTGCGGGTTCGTGGTAATCACTAGAAGCGGAAGGAGAATAAGAAGAGGCCGACAAAGGAGGAAACTTGCAAGGCTATCGACAAAGAAGGAAGAAGCAGGGCGAGAAGAAGTCACTGATTTCCATTTGGTAAGCTTCGCGGTCCCCGTTAAATGCAGTAGATTTCTTGGATTTTGTTTTCATGGTAGGTTAAGGAGGAATGACCCACTGAAAGGTGGGTGTGTTTGGTAATGACATTTAGGTTCTAACCCAGGAATGATTACCAATGTGTCACATAGTGTTCGGCCATTTCCCTGACTGCCCTTTAGCAAATGCTCCTGATTTAGTGAGCGAACGCTTGTGAGTGTAGCATGAAGAGTTTGTGTGGGGGCTAAGTAAGAAAGTTATTAATTATTTAGGGAAAAATTAGTGTTGGTAGTTAACTGCATTGCTATAGTGTTTGTAGGCATTTTGCAGGAATAAGGAAAAGAATTGGGAGGGGCAAATGTTGTCGTATGGATTAGGCAAATGAGTTTGTTTTGTTTGGTTTATCCCGTTGATTGTTGGAATGTGAGATTTTGTGGGCTAACAATGGGAGTTAGTCAATTGACGTGAAGAATTAGTTGACTAACCAGTTGCATGTGACAACCTCATGTGTGCATATATCTGTCAACTTAGGCAATTTACACGAAGAATCAGTAAATTACCAGCTATGTTTGTTGGAATCTGATTTGTAGTGGCCTCACAAGGAAAATTAGGAAATTGACACGAGGAATTAGGGGTTTATCCAGTTAGCTTATGTCAAACAGTTTTCATGTTTCCGGGAATCTGTCAAGTTAGGAAATTTACATGGAGAATCAGTAAATTACCCACTAAGTTTGTGGGAATTTGGTGTGCAGTTGCCTGACAGGGAAAATTAGGCAATTGACACCACCAGTGAGCTGGATTTCCACTTAGCTTATGTGTAACTGTTTGATGCGTGGTGGACTGAGAAAGTTAGGAAATTTACCTCGAAAATTAGTTAATTAACCACCTCTGCTGCATAATTGCATGTTTGTGGGAATGTGGTTTGCAGCGGCCTCACAGGGAAAATTAGGTGATTGAGACGAGCAATTAGGTGAATTTCCACTTAGCTTCTGTTTAAGTGGTTGATGTGTGGTGGACTCTGGAAGTTAGGGAATTTACATGAAAAATCAGTAAAGTAACAACTGGCAATTCAAAATTTCATGTTTGTTGGCATGTGATCCGTAGCGGGCCTCACAGGAGAAATTAGTCAATTGACACGAGGATTTAGGGGATTATCCGCGTAGCTCCTGTCTGACGGTTTCATATTTTTGTTGAATCTGTCAAGTTAGGAAATTTACATGGAGAATCAGTAAATTACCCACTAAGTTTGTGGGAATTTGGTGTGCAGTTGCCTCACAGGGAAAATTAGGCAATTGACACCACCAGTGAGCTGGATTTCCACTTAGCTTATGTGTAACTGTTTGATGCGTGCTGGACTGAGAAAGTTAGGAAATTTACCTCGACAATTAGTTAATTAACCACCTCTGCTGCATAATTGCATGTTTGTGGGAATGTGGTTTGCAGCGGCCTCACAGGGAAAATTAGGCAATTGACATGAGCAATTAGCAGAATTTTGACTGTTCGCCGGTGTAATTGTTTGATCTGTGTTGGAGTGTGAAAGTTAGGGAATTGACATGAAAAAGTAGTTAATTAACCACCTCTGTTGCATAATTTAATGTTAGTTGGAATCTGATCTTTTGTGGCCTGACAATGAATGTTAGCTAATTTACACGAAGAATGGTGTCATTATCCAGTTAACCTGCATGTAACAATTTGATGTCCTGTCGTATGACAAGTTAAGGATTTAACAATAATAATTAGTGTGTATATAATTTCCGGGTTTATGTTACAAGAAATGTTGGATGGTATGAATGTTGCTGTTTAATGTACTAACTAATGACTTTGTGATTATTGGATACAGGAAGAAGATGGGAAAAAAGGACGCACAAGTTACCGGCTGGAAAGTATTCAAGGGAGAATATTGGGAGCAAAAGAAGCAGGAGATGCATGGAAATATGGGAGCAATCACAGATGCGGCTTCAGCAATTTGGAGGGAGATGAGTGATGCTGACAGGGAGCCGTACAGGAAGAAGGAGGAACAGCTGATAGAGGAGAAGAAGAAGAAGGAGAAATATGTGTCCCCATTTTCTACTCGGTGCTCCCCCACAAAATTCAAGGAAGTGGCAAAGTTTATAAATGGCAAAGAAAATTTAAAGCGCAAGGTAGAAGAAATGGGGTTTGGTCATCTTCTTGGTATTACTTTGAATAAGCTGCCCAGAGATTTATGTCTGGAGTTGATTCATGCATATGACCCCCCAAGTAAACAAATTACCATAAGGGGGAAGACAAAGAAGGTCACGTGTACAGATGTTAGGAGGGTTCTTGGGTTACCAGATAAGGGCTCCAAAGTGAAGTTGGATGGCTTCAAGGATGAAGTAAATGAGCTGAAGAAGGACTATACTCCACTGACATATTCTCAAATTGCGGAGAAGATAAAGAGTGATGAAGAAGATGGAAACTTTGAATTCTATTTTGTTCTTTTCACAGTGGGCACTCTTCTTTGTCCCACGGGAAGTGCAAGTGTGAGTGACAAGGTGCTAAAAGTAATGGCCTGCACAGAAAATAACTGGAAAAAATTTGACTGGGCTTCCTTTGTGCTTGACGAGCTCAGTGAGGAAATTAAACGGTACAATAGGAGCAGTAAGGAAGGACAGACCGAGAGTGCCAGAGTCGTCGGAGGGTGCATCTACTTTTTATTGGTACTTGCATATTTCCTTACAAAATATGCCCTGTTGGATATGCTTTGAACATTAAACTGTTGATGTATTATGTAATTTGATTTTTGAGTCATATTTTTTCTTTCTCTGCAGTTGCACTTCCTGCAAAGGTTCCCTCTACAGGGAGGTGAACCAAAAGACAAAGACGCCGTCAGACATTGGGATGATAAGGCTGTGAAGAGGAGAATTGATGCGGAAAAGGAGAGTCGACATGGCATTTTCTACAGTCCACCCGCTGCTGAAGTGAATGAGTCAACACAACCGGGGAGCAGTACAAGTTTCCATCATCCGGTGAGTAATACCAATGTGATAATGTCTGTTGGTGAGACTTAATATCTGTTTGATGACATACATTTACAATGTGCAGGACATTAAGGAGTTTTGGCTCAATTTCAACAACACATTGAACAATGAGATGACCAAGATTCAAAACTTAGTTTGTGATGAATTAGTTAAGCTGGAAAATAAACTTCTTAACCGGGGAGGCAATGAAGAAGAAGGAAAAGAACACCACACTGAGGAGGATGAAAATGAGCGGCCACAACATGATGAAGTTATGACTGTAGAGAGCGGAGAAACACATGAAAGTGGTGACAAATTGCATGATGATGAACAGCAAGAAGAAGAAGAAGAAGAAGAGGAAGATGAAGACGAGAACGACAATGTGAGAGAAGATGAAGCTGCAGATAAGGATACTGAAGATGAACAGGCAGCTCAAACGGAAGAAGGGAAAATGGTGGGCAAAGCAGTGCAGCTACCCACAAGGAGGTCAAGTAGACGTAAAGTCCCAGCAGTTAAATCTCCTTACATGTCTACTTATGGCAGAAAGGTGAAAATGAGTGACAGGGATGCATTTTATACTGTGTGTACTGAGTGGTGTCAACCAGATGAGGCTCAAGAGTAAGTATAGTCAGTTATTATGGAAAAGACAGCCTGTGAATAATACTACTATGCAACACTGACTACTTATTTTCACTTTCATATTTGTTGTAGGGTCATGGTAGATATGTTTGGGCATTTGGCAACACGATCAGACCTACAAGCACTGGGTCCCAGAAGGTGGATAAGCAACAGGGTACGTGCACCTATTCAAGTTACATCAAAGTGGCCATATATGGAATGTGCCACAATTTTAATTTAATTTTCCTGCTCCTTTATTCTACAGATCATGACTCTGATTGCCCACACCTTGAACGCTGACCAACATGAGAGTGCCTCTGCGGTTAAAAGACACATATTTGATGCAGATTTCACGGTTAGTGCTATCCCCTGTTAATGGATCAATGCTTTAAATTGTGCAATAAAGTTATCGATACAGTTTCTTCACTGACAATTTGCATTGCTGTGCAATTTGCTGTTGTGATAGGCAAGGATGGTGCAGCAACACACAGCATGGCAAGTGGACAAACACCTGAAAGAACTACTTCCCCAACACGTGGGATACAATTTGGCTGAATGTGAATACATATTTGCACCTGTTGTGTTTGCACTGCATTGGTTTTGCTTTGTGTTTGAACCGAGCACACTAAAGTTTTATGTGCTGGACTCTCTGCGTGGTGGTGAGGATACAATGAAGCACCAAAAGAAGAAGAATAAGTCTGATCCAGCATTAAAGGGGCAGCAAATGATGGCGCAAACTTTTGTAAGTGGTGTAATTATTCTGCTACTTTTGTGTTGGACAACCATAGTATCCCCTGTGTGATAATCATCTGTAATTGTGTAGAGGGCACACTTCATTGAAATACTAAGGAGAGTGAAGCCTGAGCTGGAGGGGTTGGCCAACCCAGATTCAAACAATGACATCTTGTATCCCACGGTTCATGTTCAAGACAATACGTGAGTCTTTTGTTCACTGAAAGTTATTTGTCATAAATTATAATCGACATACATAAGCCAGCATAGTGATGTGTTCATTTTTTCAGTGATGATTGTGGGGTTCATGTCATCACATATCTAAGAGAGTGGCCCAACCCACAAGAGAAGGATGGAGTTCTATTCACCATGCCTTATTATACAGCGGTAGGTGTTGAATTATATATTAATGACATCATGCATTTGTGTCAACTTACTGAGAACAGTTGTTGTTGTCCCATAGGATCAATACACATCTATACGGTGTGAGCTATTGTGGTGGCTCGTGACGCATCAAAGAAACATCAAGTCAGATGCTGTTACCAAACACCTTGACCACATTAACAGACAACGCAAGAGAAAGCGATGACTGATCAAATTCCTACCTTGTAGTTTTTGCTGATAAGCACTGTAATTGTTGTTGTGAACACTTTATGCGGACTAAAATGTTGTGCATACAAACGATGTTAATGAAGACTGTTTTGATGGATTCATATTATCACTACTTGTTTACTTTCATTAGATGTACGGTTAACAACAAAATTAGGGAATTTGCACCAAAAAAACAGGAATTAACACCAAATGTTCGTCCATTTCCAACTGAACAACCTACATCAGGGATTAGACCTTTGCACGAACGATTAGACAATTTGCAAGAGAGACAAATAAGTTAACAACAGCAATTAGAGCATTCACAAGTGTCGTTCATCTGCTGAACAACGTGTCCTCTTAAATATGCAAGTGCCCTCCTTCACCTGAATAAGGTGTCCATTTCCATGAGGAACTAGGGAATTTGCTACTCCGATACATATATTCACAACTGTAATCAGTCCATTTACATGTGCCGTCCTTGACCTGAACAGGGTGCGCATTTGCAAGGGGAACTAGCCAATTTGCACAACACATACCGATATTCACACGTGGAATCAGTCCGTTCACATGTCGACTGGTCCAGCTGAAGCATGTGTCCGTGAGGGAACAAGTGCGGGAGAGCGCATTTGCAAGGGGAACTAGCCGATTTGCACAACAAATACCTATATTCACACGTGGAATCAGTCCGTTCACATGTCGACTGGACCAGCTGAAGCATGTGTCCGTGAGGGAACAAGTGCGGGAGAGCGCATTTGCAAGGGGAACTAGCCTATTTTTAAAATACATACCTATATTCACACGTGGAATCCGTCCGTTCATATTGGCAAGGGGGACTAGCTAATTTGCAAGACACATACTTGGCTTCACATGTGGACTGATTCACCTGATGCATGCGTCTTACTTAAGTGTGGGACAGCCCATTTACAAGTGGGACTAGACAATTCGCACCATACATGCATATTTTCACAACTATAAATAATCCATTTACATCTGACCTACTCGTACTGAAGGAGGTGTCCGTGGGTGAACAGGTGTGCAAGGGCCCATTTGCAAATGAGATTAGACAATTTGCCACATACATACAAATATTTACAACTAAAAATAGTCCATTTGCATGCGGACTGATTCACCTGGAGAAGCTGTCCAAGTATGGTTTCGTATACCATTTGCAAGTGACATTAGACAATTGGCAACATACATATATATATTCACAACTGTAATCAGTCCATTTACATATGACGACCTTCACCCGAAGAAGCTGTCCGTCAGTGGACAGGCAGGGGAATCTCCGTTTGCAAGTGAGATTAGACAATTTGCAACATACATACAAATATTTACAACTAAAAATAGTCCATTTGCATGCGGACTGATTCACCTGGAGAAGCTGTCCAAGTATGGTTTCGTATACCATTTGCAAGTGACATTAGACAATTGGCAACATACATATATATATTCACAACTGTAATCAGTCCATTTACATATGACGACCTTCACCCGAAGAAGCTGTCCGTCAGTGGACAGGCAGGGAAATCTCCGTTTGCAAGTGACATTACACAATTTGCAACATACATACAAATATTTACAACTAAAAATAGTCCATTTGCATGCGGACTGATTCACCTGGAGAAGCTGTCCAAGTATGGTTTCGTATACCATTTGCAAGTGACATTAGACAATTGGCAACATACATATATATATTCACAACTGTAATCAGTCCATTTACATATGACGACCTTCACCCGAAGAAGCTGTCCGTCAGTGGACAGGCAGGGGAATCTCCGTTTGCAAGTGACATTACACAATTTGCAACATACATACAAATATTTACAACTAAAAATAGTCCATTCGCATGTGGACAGATTACAGCCTAACATATCCTGCGACAGCTATAGTCACCTACTGTCATGAAATTTTTCAACTATTGACACCACTATACAAAATATAATCGAACCCACCACCAAAAAATCAAAATGGGTTGTCATAGCTACTTCCCCAACAACTCAACAACTACATAGTGGGGCTCATTTATGTACAAAAGTAGCTGTGTGTTGAACCAAAAAAATAAAAGACCATTTTGAGCAACAAAGTCACCCAGGGTTCGGGTTAGTGCAAATCTTTCTAGTGTGACCAGCTTCACCACATCCTGAGCAATGATACGCTTTCTTCTGCTGGAATTGTGATTCAATCCTCCTACCTCTGGGTCTTCCAGCACGCCGAGTTGTCAATGGTGGTTGTAGGAAGATGGTGGACGAGTAATCTTCATATCGAAGGGAATCTGGCCTAGGGATGTCATGGGTCTCAACTGGAATCATGAGTCTGCCATAAATTTTCTTTTGGGCTGAGAGTAAAAAGCAATCCTCGACATATGCATATATATTACCATATACCTTCTTGATTGCAGCACATGCATGTGGGCAAGGTAGTCCTGACATTTGCCAACCTTTGCAGGTGCATTCACGTAACACAAGATTTACCCGCACATCTAGGTTTCCCCATCTGACCCTGAAATTGTTCATTCCATAATTTTGCACATCCATTCTTTCTGATCTGGCCACATGATCCATCAACTTTTCCTCTATATTAGGTCCCACACCATTGCTCCAATTCGTCATGGCTTCTTTGCTGTGGTACATCTTGTTTGCCAATTTTTCCCTGTGCTCATGTATCAAGACAGCTATGTTGTGCTTCCTCTCACCAACAAGCCAAGCATTAAAGGATTCGGCTAGATTTGTTGTGATATTGTCCCACCTCTTGTAAGGAAATTTGCTTTGTGCCCAACGCTCAATGTCTCCATTTGTTTGAAGCCATTGTCCTAATTCTGGACAAAATGCCATTAGCTTTTCCATACTGCAATCAAAGTCTCTATCAAGTCTTGCGTATGCAATAGAATCAAGTAATTTTAGTGCAACTTCCTTTGTCTGTCCGCTGGTCCTCCTCTTTCCCCTGGTTATCTTCAAAAACTCAGCACTGTAATTCTCCTTCACATGACGGTAGCAAAAAGCATGTCGATCTCCTCCAAACACGGCTTGCACTGCACCTTTTATTGAGTTGTGTCTATCCGATACTATTGTCACTTCTAATGAGCCCGTAATATCCTTTATGTTACCAAGAAACCATGCCCAGTCATCAAGCGTCTCACCTCCAACAATCGCATATGCAAGTGGGAATAATTCATTATCCGCGTCATACGCTTGTGCTCCCAATAACGTTCCTTTGTACGGACCACTCAAGTGGCATCCATCCACATATAATACAGGTCTGCCACCTTTCAAAAACCCTTCTACACAGCAACCGTATGCAATAAATACAGCTTGAAATCTATTATCTGATGATGCAACCCACTTTGCTACCGTTTCTGGATCACTTTCCTTCAGCCTTTCACATATCCAAGGGATTAGCATATAAGACTCCTGCGGACAACCATGAATTTTTGCCAATGCTTTCTCTTTCGCCCTATATGCTTGTTGGTAGTTGAGCCTCAACCCATACTCTCTTTCCAAATCCCGTCTAATGTCATTTGGAGCTTTGTGCATGCAAGAAATCAACTCATCTATTATGACTGCTGAAGCAAGTTTGCACCTCTTTCTCTGAGGGACAACTAAGTTGTCTTGTGCATAATGCAAGTGTTCATAGTTAAATCTTCTCACAACTAGGAATCCATTATTCTCACCTACACCATATGCTGAAATTTCCCAGGGACAACCATCTACACAGCACTTCACAATCATCTTATGCCTATCATTCTTTACGTACCGGTAACCAAACTTGTGTGCAAGGCTATACTTATATAATGCCTCTCTAAAATGTTCAGCACTAACAAAGGTTTGCCCTCTTGACATCAACAAATCTGCCCACTTTGATGAATTCATCACCGCTATTGGGGTTGGCAACGTTTCCATACCTACACTTCCTATCAGTGTTGGCACATCTTGTACGGAAGATATGTTTATGTTGTCTGTGTCTAGATCCAATTCCATTGCAGATACTGACATTCCACAAGGGCCAACCAAATCATCTAACCTGCATAAACAAATACAGCTATTCAGTATTACAGTTCAATTTATCAAAATTGGACATATTCTTTCTTATCCTACACACAATCTTAATAAAACCAGTTGAGAACAACTTACTCTTGTACACTGTCCAGCTGTGACACTTGTGTGAAGTCTTTCTCATTCTCACAAACATAAACATGGCCACTACTATTGTTGTACTCAATTACTTGTCCAACACCAATATCGTCAACAAGATCCAAGAATGTATCCCGGTCAAAGCTAACTGTGTACTTCATTTTATATTCACGAGTCCCTGGCCACACATCATGAGCTACCATGCATTGTAGTTCTTCATATGTCATCCCTTCTCTAATCAATCTTCCAGTAATGATGCCCCCTTCATAAATGAATTTCCCTTCTGAGGTCTTTACAAAGTGCCCTCTAACATGAAAGATGCAAAATACTTGTTTCCTACTACTGCTAGCCATTTATCCTCTGCTGCTGCACATCATTCAAGTATGACACAACGTACGTTTACATCAGCAATTTGACAATTGACAACAAGAATTAGTATTTTCACAACATTATATTGCTTTTTCTCGCACACAACCAGAATTACCAAATTTACCATCGTACTATGTATTTTCACCATTCCTCTGCGCGTCTACCTGTCATATAACCCATTCCAGGCCACACACCCATTTCCCTTTCTTTTTCGCCTACCTATGTTCCTTCAGCAGTGCATTATTCTCAATATGCACCCACTTTTCAAAACATCACAAACACCACATCTTTAACAACTTAAAACAGCATCAGCATGAATTTCTTAAACCATAAAACCGTAAGATTTGCAACTCACTCCCAACCTACATGCCCATGCACTTAAATACTCATTTCTTCCTCATTCACCCATCACAACCCACCTGTGCTAACCGAATCACACCAACAAAACCAAAATTTTAACAACAAAATCTTACCTCCCACGCCAACCTGACGCTACTTCCAGAGAACACGCAACACTGTAGGGCACACTTGCGACTTCTCTCTCTTGCACCAACTCTAGCTTGGAGTCCGAAAGACGGCGGAGGGACGGACCGCAAAAGTGAAGCTCCGCCACTGCGTTTTCTCAGCTCATGGTTGTCAGCTATCTCCCTTCCGCACCGGCGCGTTGCATGGGAGAGGCAGGAAATAACGCCATCTCCTCCCTTTCCGTCTTTTACACCCGCTGATAATATGTCTCATTTTCGGAGGAAATAAGTCTTCATTAGGGGCAGTGGCGTCATTTCGCTTGTGGAATTAATATCAGATTGGCCCCTTGGTCCTGCAGTGAGATTTCAGAATGTTTTGGGGGCTCTTTGAAATTATTTGTCTTCTGCGGTCCTACAGTGAAATTTCCCCAAGAAATATTGTCACAAATTAAACGCCTTTTCATATAATTTCACACTTCATATTGATAAATTTCTTTTTTAAAAGTAAATACTTTGAAAACATCCTAATTATTTATTTTCTGCTTATAATTGTAGAGGAGAGGGATTACTTAAATTTCACGCTTGTCATTTATTTGATGATCGATTTTTTCCTTTCTATTACATTGAAATAAAATGAACACGTCTCGCATTAAAGAAGCATTTGAAGCGTGATTTGACAAGGAGCATACTCTTCTATTGACTTGTTTTCAAGAGTAACATGTATGCTTAACTACTTTCTGGAGTTAACGTAATCGAAAATGGATAAATAAATATTACTTAGAATCATCAACGGTCTTGTAACCTAATAACATACTTCTCTAGTCCTATTTATAAGACAGAGAGAGAAGATATTTTTTGATTCTATTTATAGAATATTGAGAGAAATTTTTTTGTATAGATTTACAATTTTAACCCTAATTTATTATTGTGTTGACTTTATTTACATGAGATATAATGAAGATTAAATAGCAATAAAGTTGGAAAGTTATTAAATTTTAAATGAGAGTTAATGAAGTTTAAGGTTTTTCTTAGTATGTGTGAAACATGCTGTAAGTACCTTATAAATAAGACCAGAAGAGTATTAAATCTTCTTATAAGTGGGATGTTGTGGGTTTTAATCTCGAATCATTAATGCCTATCCCTTCTAGGGGTGCACATGGGTAGGGCAGGACCCCTGCCTGATGCCCGGCACAAAATATGAATGGGCTGCATTTTGTAGCCCGCTGCCCGGCCCTGCCCATAGAAGCCCTGACCATTTTGGACTGGGTATGGGCGGGCTGGGCAGGGCGGGCTTCGTTGCCCAAATAGTGATGACCTGCCGATATCACATGTAAAAAAACTTGCGTCCATAACTACAAATTACATTTCACAATTTTACATTTTCGCACATTGAAATTATCCAGAAATAATTTAAAACAAGTCTTAGCAAATATCTAAATAAATAATATTCATAATCCATTTAGAACAAAACAACTTTCAAGATTGTAATTAAAACCTTGAAATTCAAACGGTTTGCGTCAATCTTCATAAAGTTGAGAAAAGAATAAAACATTTTAAAAAATTGAAGAGGGGTTGAAGCACATTGAGATATTCCATTGAGGGTTGGAGATGGCGATGTAATAGAAGCTTGATTATCCATTCAAGTCGCAAAAATTAAATGTTACCTAAAAGATTGTAAAAAGATATTAAAACTGAAGCAATGGGTTAAAAGGAATAATATAGACCATATAAAAATATGGTGAAATAATTGTAAAAAGATAAATAAAAAAAATCTTAAAATCTTATAATAATTTAATATAACCACTTTTAATATGCAAACATTTATTATGTGATACAATGCAGTTAGTAGTCCATACAACTAAAAGACTTCTTTCCATCATATGATTTGTTCATAAAAAATTAATACCAAATAACTAAATATAAATTAAATAAAAAAATAATACATATAATTCAGATAATTAAACCCTAATTTTCTTTCTCTGCTCCTACCCCAATCTTGTTTTCTATCTTGTATAAATATTCAAAATTGTTGATTTATATAAATATGTAATGTATGAACTTCATTCTCTAACAAAGTCAGTTGTTAATGGCATATAAGGGAAGACGGACTTATAAATAGCCAACATTACAACAGCAACACACAATAAGATGTACTCAATAAAACTCATGAAGAACAAGTTAAAAGCAAGATACTATTGCTTTTTTAGAAAAATTAGATCCTTAAGATGGAAAACTAATAGACATATAACAATAATAAATTAAATTGCAAAGAGGAGGGAATAACTTTTTTTGGGGTAAAGAAATGTAATATATTAATATTATTTTATAAATTATAATATATATAAATATAATCTGGGCAGGGCCAAATGGGCAGGGCAGCATGTCCTGCCCGATGCCTAACCCTGCCCATGAAATGCCCAGCCCAAAGATGTCCATTTTTTTCGGGCTTCTTTTTTTTCAAGCTGGGCAGGGCAATTTTTATTCGGGCTTGGGCGGGCTTAGCTGGCATTTGGGCTTCATACACACCCCTAATCCCTTCAACCAAAAAAAAAGAAGAAAGAAAGAATCATGACACTTAAGGAATGCATGTGAATCAATTTCATGAAACCAAACTGGACTGAGCACTTCTGAATTTTTTGGCTCTTTCAACTCGTGGACGTAGGGATATTTTCATTACTAATATATGAATTGATCTTGTTCTATAATACGGATGTTTAAAGGTATGGACTGAGTTTAATGAGCTGGTTGAGTTCTGTTTGTAACAATTTGCCTCGCCTTTGAAAAAGGGGTCAATTACTCAATTAGGCTTGATCACTTGATCTAAGTGAAATCAGGATGCCCCTTTATGGTTGAAAAAGAAAATTGAGGTCAGTAAACGTATTTTTGGTTTTAATTATTTTAGTTGGATTTAATTGAAATTTTTCTCAATAAAAAGCAATGACCAGTCCTAATGTGATTTGCGAATTCATACCATTAATCTTGACAGATATTCTACTAATTTTTGAGTTCTTAATCTATTTTTTTTAATTAAAAAAAAATCTTTGATCCAGATAATCTTTGATATTCGAAATTTTAAACATCTTTTTAATGTGCCTAAGGTTTTTTGTAACTGCATGAATCTCTAGAAATCATATGTGTGTATTAAAATTTCACGATCTATTAAGAAAATTATAGGGGATTATGTGAGTTAGACGAAATAACTTGCCAAATTTGGATTAATAAAATCTAAACCTACCAGAAAGTGAGATAGTCATATGGCATAATTATGTTTTAGATCATCGTCATTTATTTATTTTTACTAGGTACCAGTATCTTTTTATTGGAGACAATTCTGTTTGAGACACTATCGGGTGTTAAATATTTTTTAGCAAGAATTTAAATATTGATTTGTTACGTTATAACTTATGAGGACTAGTTGTTTTTGTTATATCCATACAGAATGAAATGAACTTAATAAAAAGTTAAGATTAAAAAAAATGTTTTATGCACACGCACACAGCACCGCAGTGAGATTCCAACTCGGAAAAGGAAATAAAACAAGAAGTTTTGGGCCCTTGTTCTGTTTCCCTCCCTCCCTGGCCTTTTCATTTTCCTTACGATTTGTCGCCAAAAAAAAACCACTTTCAGTTTCAGTTAAACCCTGGAGAAGTCCTTTTTTCTCCCTCGGCTGCCTCCTCCATCTGACTCTCTTTCCCCGGCTTCATTTTTCCGTGGTATGTATTAGTGAGCGGGGCTCTATCACTTATTCCGTCACTTCCTCCAGTCGAGAAGTTCCCATAGTAGGGTTCATTGTCCTCGATTCATCCCCGTTATCTGGGACCCTTGGATTTGTTCTTCCTCTGCTCCCCTTTATTGCGGTGTCACGCTTGTTGCCATGGACGTTGAAGGTTCTCGCAAGAGAGGAAGGCCTGAAGCTGCCTCTAGTGGCAATGGCAGCCTTAAGAAATCCAAGACAGGTTTGTGCTTACCTCGGACCTCTTGTATTTTGGTTATTGCCGGAAAATTTCTCCATGTTATGTTCATAATAATGCTTGGATTGCGTTTTCCTTTCGTATGCCTTATGATTGACACGGCTCTGAGTTATGTTGCAAGTAACTGTACGCCATTTTATCTAAATTTATATTTACTGGTGATTATCTTGTTTTGGTGATGCAATCAAGCTTGAAGATTTTTTCCCCCCTAATTTGTAGATAATCAAGCAAGGGAGCATATTGAACAATTGCAGAGACTTCAGCAAAAGGTTAGAAACTTATATGTCTTCCTTTCAAACTAACACCAGTTATATCATCCCATCATTTCCAGATAGTGCTTGCAGTAATGGTTTAATTTTCATGATTTTACTATTTCTTATTTGATCTCAAGTTTCGTCTAAAGACGTTTACTGGTCTTGTATTTGTGGTTGAAGACATAAATTTCTTGAACTTTAGACAGATAAGAAGAATGGCTCTGGTGTTGTTTCCATGCAAACCATTTGGTTAAGAAATTACCTGTCATTCTATGTTTTTACTGGCGTTACTTGTGCCCTGCGGAAGCAAGTACCGTTCTTGCAGATTCTCTTTCGGAAGTATAGTCTGAAGTGCGAGTAAGTTGTCTATGTTGTAACTGAGTCTGGGATATTTGACGAGTTTAGAAATTTCTGCTTCTTTGTCTCATTGCTGTTGATATGGTGGTTCCAGGATTTGTCCTTTAGCAGTCATCCGTATTGTGCACCTATAGCATAATATACAGTTTAAGTTTTCTAGTTTGCCCGTCCAACTTTAGGCATAATGCTGATCGTGTATTGTTGTAAAACCTTTGTGGGGAGTGGGGAATTCACAAACAATACTGATATTTTTTCTAATAGGAATAGATTCATCTGTGGGAGAACTTAGGCTATAGGCTGACAGCTGCTTTAGATTTTGTAATTTCTCTTTTGTCTTATCGAGGTAAGGTAATGCTGAATGGGTTGAATTGCTTTTTCTTTCTTTCCTTATGATAAGATGAATCATATTATTAGCCATTCTGTATCTCTATGATAAACTTTTAGGGTGATGTTACTAATGAATTTTTCATCACAGGACCCAGAATTTTATGAGTTCTTGAAAGAGCATGACAAGGAGCTTCTACAATTTGATGATGATGATGGTGCTGATATTGATGTGAGTATGCAAAATATTTCCTCTTTTGTATATCATTATCTGCTTGACCCATGAATTGTAACACATGAGCCTGTGACATGTTTTCTAATTTAAATTTTAAAACTATTTATATCTGAGTTTTAGTGTCTTTTTATATGCTCGTGGTTCAGTGTTTTCTGGTTTTGTTTTGTCTTAGGATTTTCCACCTTGAAAGTAATCTATAATAGTTCTAGTATGCCCCTGACAACTACTAGGACCAAACACAGAAAGTGCGATTTCAAAGAACAGAGAGGGAAGGACGTCTGTGAACACCTACTGAAAAGTTTATGAAAAACCTTAGAAATTGAGATGCAAATTGAATGTAAGCTGATATTGACTCGAATTCAATTTCAAAGTTAAGCAAAAGCAGAGGAAAGATGGCATTCAATATATGCTTATTCATGTTCAAACTTTAGTTCTTTTTCAAATTCAACTAATCAATTTAAAATTTTTTCAATTAAAGCAATAAATAGCAAATGAAATTTGAAATGTGAAAATTAATAATTAATAATTCTGAAAGACATTATGACTGGTTGAATTACCGCATATTTGGTTATTGCAAATGAAAATAATTATTGAAATTGGAGTGATTCCAAGTACAAATGCTTTTTTCTAAAAGGGCCATTTAATACGCATTTAATTAGGTAGATAATTCCAAATGATTGCATGGAGTGGAACTTAAACTATGGCATCAATGTCAGAGTAGAATCTGGCAATCTGCCCCATCGGTTTTCCCACGTGTAGGCTTGAAATTGGGACAACTGAGCTCTATTACAAGCCCTAAGTTGATTCACTTTTATATATATAACTGATTATATAAGGTTAAACGAAAAATAAAAGAAATGAAAATAAAAAATAAAAAAAGAGCCTACAATGGAATGGCTGATTGGCCAAAGTTGTTAATCACGTGATTCTCAGCTGTGTATTGATTATTTATGGGGTCTTATTGTTGGAATTATATCAAACCTTTCCTTATTTTTTCAGGAAGAATTTGATACTGATCTGGAAGATGGAGGTCTACAGCTAGATGAGAAAGCCAAGAAGCTTGATTTTTCAGAAAAGGAACAAGGACTTAAGAAAGCCTTAACCACTGCTGAGGTTGATTCATGGTGCAAATCGATCCAAGATAATGGGAGCTTAAGTGCAGTTCGATCCCTGATGAAAGCTTTTAGGACTGCATGCCACTATGGTGATGACGGAGGGGGAGAGTCTACAACAAAACTTAGCATCATGTCCAGTAGTGTGTTCAACAAAATAATGCTATTTGTACTGAATGAAATGGATGGGATACTACGAAATTTGTTGAAGCTTCCTTCTTCTGGTGGAAAGAAAGAAACTATACAAGGTCTAATGGCAACAAAGTTATGGAAGAACCGTAACCATTTAGTGAAGTCCTACCTCGGAAATGCCCTCCATGTTTTGAACCAGATGACTGACACAGAAATGATATCCTTTACTTTACGCCGGCTTAAATATTCTTCCTTGTTTTTGGCTGCTTTTCCTACCCTCTTAAGGAAATACATTAAGGTATGAACTAAGCACTGTTTGTCTGCTTAATGTTCTTTATAGTATTCTTTCACATAACCATCCAGCATCATTGCACTGTTTCTGTGAAGTTACATTGCATATGTTTTGCACAGTAATTAACTATATTCTAAAGTAAATTAAATTAATGATGTAGTTTTTCAAAGATTACTTTCAATTTGGTCCTCGAGATTTTCTCCTTATCAAAACGGTCCCTTCATCAAGCAATCACTTAATGCATGGGATCCTAAGTTGTTAACTCATAACCTAGATTTCGTTTGTGCAAAACTGCTTCCCTAAATGGCACAGTTTTTATAGTCGTTTTACTTTGTGGTATTTAGTTAAATGAAATCATCCTGGGGGAAATTGCCACTAGAGCAAGTCCATGTGAATTATTGACTACATCTGCTCCAACAGAGGGACCATTTTGATTGTGGTGAAATTTTTTGACTACTCGGCTTTATCTCTGGAGGGCTATGTTGAGAAGAGAGAGGTTTTTAGTTACTAAATCACTGATGTTCTCTTATATTATATACATCATATGCACAAAATCAACCCCCTAAACTGATCTTAATAATTTTGAGAAAGTCCCTCCTTTTGATTATACATATAATTTTCATACACTGGAATTTTTTGGGGGATATGAGCCTGGGATTTTATGGCACATTGTTTCCCTGCATAAGCAAGATCGAAAATGATAGTATCATCATGATTACACTGTTACATATGATTCTTTTTCCAATAAGTATGTGCTTCTCTTATGTTGCATGTGATGGCAATGTGACAATAATTACCTTGGGCATTTGGCATTATATTTCTCACCCATTATTGATGTAATGACTTGTTTTCCGGATGATCTACCAGGTAGCCCTTCATTTCTGGGGGACAGGGGGTGGCGCCCTTCCAATTGTTTCATTTCTATTTTTGAGGGATTTATGCATCCGTATTGGATCTGATTGCATAGATGATTGCTTCAAAGGAATGTACAAAGCCTATGTTTTGAACTGCCAATTTGTAAATGCAGTGAAACTTCAACACATCCATTTTCTTCGGAATTGCGTCATTGAACTTTTAGGTGTGGACCTTGCAGCTGCTTATCAACATGCCTTTGTTTTTATCCGGCAGTTGGCTATGATTTTAAGAGACGCTCTAAACACAAAAACTAAGGTACTGTAAACATTTAGTTACATACGTCATGTTATTCACTGTATGACTAGTCTTGTGATGCTTCATTTATGGAATTCCTTGAACTAGTCAGTTTTTGATTGAGTAGTGCCATTTCATCTCTTCTTGATATCATTTTTCATGTATTGCCTGCTATGCTCCCTTCAGCACCTTTTAATTTTTGAATCTTGATTGGTACTTGTGTCAAGGCTGCAATCTTTTGCCATGTCTCTTCATCAAAACATGATAATTTTTCTTGGGTACCTAACTGTGATAAGTAATTTGTGATCAAAATGATTGTACATGTTTTTATCTTGATATATTAGTAGTACTCATTTAGCTCATCACCTGAAATTTATTCTTTAGGAAGCATTCCGCAAAGTGTATGAATGGAAATTTATGAACTGTCTTGAACTCTGGACTGGTGCTATTTGTGCCTACAACTCAGAGTCTGACTTAAAGCAACTCGCGTACCCTTTGACCCAAATAATATCTGGGGTGGCCCGTCTAGTCCCCACAGCCAGATATTTTCCCCTTAGATTGAGATGCATCAGCATGCTAAACCGTATTGCAGCTTCGACAAATTCCTTTATCCCAGTGTCCATTCTTCTTTTGGACATGTTGGAGATGAAAGAATTGAATAGGCCCCCAACAGGAGGCGTTGGCAAAGCTATTGACTTGCGAAGTATACTGAAGGTAACGATGAGCACTAGGTTTTCGTTGAACAACTTTTTTCTCAGTCTCATCCTTGTCATCTCCATCAAACTTTTGAGATCTCTAATGTATCAGGTTAGCAAGCCAAGCCTGAAGACTAGAGCATTTCAAGAGGCATGTGTTTCTTCTGTAGTTGAAGAGCTTGCTGAACACTTAGCACAATGGAGTTATTCTGTTGCATTTATGGAATTGTCTTTTATTCCTCTCGTGAGGTTGCGCAGTTTTTGTAAATTGACAAAAGTTGAGAGGTTTCGGAAAGAAATGAGGTTGCTTATTCGCCAGGTATCTATGTGAAAAACTGTCATAAAATGCAACGATACTTTTCAGATGTGCTTACATAAATTTGCATTCGTCTAAGCCCGAGTAATATGTCTCTAATTTTGCATTTCCCTACCTCCAGATTGAGGCTAATTCTGACTTTGTGAATGCAAAGCGCATGTCAGTTTCCTTTTTACCTAATGACCTTGCAGCAGCATCCTTTCTTCAGGTTTGCATTCCTTAACTTTTGTGGCCCTTGAGTTTCATTTGTTTTCTTGGTGAGTGCTTTTTTACTTCTCTAGTTCATTAACTTGTTTAGTATTTCCAGTTTCTAATATAGGAGCTAGCTGACTAATTTGAGTAGATTAAGGGAATTAATTAAGTTAGTTATTTGTAATAAATAGGTGTTATTTTTCTTAGAATACTCTTGCTAACCATGTTTATTAGTTAGAACTATCATTTGATTGAATCTTTAACATATGCAATTATATCAAGGACTAACTTGGGAAAAATAGATAGATATGAGAGATAAAGTGGATTGAGGTCTTATATTTAGGATTAAATTAAAAGTCAAACTAACTGTTATATTAAGTAGCAGAGGTAGTATTTTTTAGCTGTTTTTCACTCGGTTATTCTTCAGTGTTCTATATTCTATTTGCTCTTGAAATTGCATGCGCAAAAATATAACAGAACTTTTTTCAATCTGGCAAAATTTTCATCTACCACAGCCATTACCCTGCATCCCTTTTTTAAATTTGGTAACTGCATCCCTTTTTCTCTGAACGCTCAATTTTAGTGTACTTAAAGTAAGACAGCTCTTTGGGTGGTTTATGCAATCTCTGGTAGATGATTGAAAAGTGTAAATTTTCATAGGATGAGAAGGAGACTGCTGTCAGCCCTCTGTCCAAGTATGTTGTAACTCTCCGCCAGAGAGCAGAGAAAAAGAATGCTTCATTGACAGATTACAGGTTCACAATCCTGTTCGGTCTCATGTATTACGGTGTTCAACATGTAATTCTGTTTATAATAGCTCGCTAACATGATGAGAATTTCCAGTGTTCTTGTTGGGGAAGAGTCCGCTGTTTTTGGTCGTAACATACCAGAAAGTGATGAAGATGATGATGATGCCAGAAAGAATGAGGAAGGTGCTTCTGTCTTCAATTCGTCTTGGTTACCTGGAAAAGGCTCCAAGTATGACTCTCAATTTTGCCTCAACTCTCTGACTAATGAACATGGCTGCACTAACAACAAGCATTTACATATTTCAAGAATTTTTCACGTACCTTGTACAGTTGTACTTTTGTCTCAGAATTGCTTTTGCTTGCAGGGTAAAAAATCCTACAGAAACAAAGAAAAAGAAGAAGCAGCAGCAAAAACAGGTAGCAACTGATGAAGATGTGGTTGAGGACTTGGTACTCAGTTCTGATGAGGATGATGATTTTCCTAATGAGAGCCTTTCTGAGGGAGAAAATGATGATGCAGACGAAGTACCTCCAAAGCAGAAAAGCAAGAAGCAGAGAACAAAAAGATCAAAACAAAAGAAATCTCCTGGCAAGACTAGAAACAGGTAGAGATCTATTTGGAGACATCGCTTTTCTTTACTCAGTCGGCTTTGGGAAAAATGAGAGTTGCTTAACAATTTTGTAGTTTCAGTAGTCTCTTCAGATTTATGACCAATACAAAGAATAGGCTTCTGTTTGAGACATGGGGCTCCTGTATATTTAAATTTATGCCGCGGTTACATGTACAAGTAAATGTAATTCTGGAATCCTGGGAATAAACCTGAAATATGAATTTGTGTTTGTAGTAAAATATATTTATTTTTACGTATTAAATTGTTTTGTATTGCTAATTATAAATTTAATTTAATTTAATTTTGAAAAGGTGCTTATTTCTGTTCTAGTCGGATATAGGATATTTTTTTTATTATCACTGTCAGTATATAATATAAATCTGTTCATAGTTATGAATGATGTGTCTCATTTTAACGAGGAACAAAAAACTGGACCAAAAACGGGTCAAGGGTTAATGGGTCGGATGAGAATCAAGTTGGGATCAAACTAGTTGTATTAAAATAATATAATTAATTAACAATAACAAAATAAAATAATACTCAAAAATAATAATCACTCAACAAAACATAAAAACGAAAAAAATAGCTTCAATATTCAGACATTATAGTTTTTTGTTTTCTCTCTTTCTATAGTCGGATTGCACTTTCAAAGGTTTGTGAAAATGAAATTAGTAGAGTTCTATTATGTTCTTCAACAAGCTATTACAAACACCCTCTGTTTAAAAAAAAAAAAAGATAGGAAATATCGTACTAACTGATATGCTAACTAGTCTGATACTTTTGTGCTTGAAGAATTTGTTGAGATAAAGGATAACAGCGAAAACCTCTTGGAATTTTCTTCGTTGGCTTGCTTCATTCGAACTTATCCCTACTATTCTGCACCTAATCCATATATCTATAGAACAAAGCCTATTATTCTCTCTCATGAGCAAGAACATATACTTGTTGCTGAAATCTTACAAAAATGGCACCTGAAAGCACCAAAATCGCAGAGATGGTTTGCTATTTCACAAGTAGGAGAAAGTGGAATCTGAGCCTGCAACCGTGAAGAATGTCCGAACTTGTGACTGGGATTAAAGAACAGAACAGCCGAGTTGTGAGTTGCAACTGTGAAGATTGAAGGTTGAAGATTGCCACTGACAAAGCAGAAATATCCGGCCAGCAATTGAAGGATTGAGGCAACAAAGTGAAGTTTGATGATTGAAGACGAGAGGTTGCCGCCAAGATGCTAGGGATTTCAAATTTTGGGAGGGAAAGAGAACACATCGAACAACTGAATGAACAGTTGAGGAGAGGCTGCCATTCGACTTTGACTGTTTTTTTATTGAAATTGCACGACGTCGTTTTTGTGGTGTGAAAGATTAAAAAAATTAAACGGGTAACCTCCTTCAACCAACAGGTGACCCGGCTTATACTAGTTTTTTATCAGTTTGATCCTGTGCTGGTTTAGGATTTAAACCAAACCGAACTACAGACTGGTTCATCAGTTTTTCAGTTAAACTGGCCGGTTCGGTTTAGTTTTTTTTTTCATTGCAAATTAATAAGTATATTAATATGTAGTTAAATTTTGTCTCAGAAAAAAGTTGGTGGACCAATATGGTTTTGAAGATTAAATTTTTATTAGTGGCTTTGGTGATTTCATGTTTGAGGAGATTTCCCATTTTTCCCCTCAGTGAAACGTGAGAGATTAACGTAGTTGATCAAAACTGGTCGCTGGCAAAAGTTTAAAAAAAAAGGTTGATCAAAACTGATGATTCGGGCTTGTTGGAGTGGTTTATGCCACCTCAAGTGCTTAATAGCTTTTATTTAAAACCTAATTGACTAATTTAGATAGATTAAAGTTAGTTAAGTTAGTTATTTGTAATAAATAGGTATTATTTTTTTAAAATATTATTTTTAATTATATGTATTGGTTAGAACTAATTTATGCAACTATTATAATGACTATTTTTTTTAAAAAAGAAGATAAATATGAAATACAAAGTAAATTGAGATTTTATATTTAGAATTAAATTGAATGTTAAAATAACTCGTATTAAAGACCAGAAGTAATTGAAGGTAGTATTAAGTGCTTATAAGCATGTACACATATGGAAGTGTTTGAGTGAAAATTAAATCATGGTTTTAAAAGTAATTTTACAATATACAAAATAAGTACGTGAAAAGAGTTTTATTTTCATTTATGTGAAAATACTTTTTAAAAGTGTTTTTTAGGTTAGCCAAACACTTTCTAAGTCAAGATTTATTATTTTGTAAATGATGAAAATAACAATGATCAGGGTTTAAATTTACGAGAATATGGATTATAAATGTAAAGGGGCATTTGATTCAAAATTGTATAATTATCTGCAAAGAGATTATATCTATCCAGTTTGGTAATCCGGCAATAAAAATGTGGAAGTTACGTGAATATTGATTTTTTTTTCCTCTTGAAAAATGAAAAACGACGGAAGGAGTGGCGTCCAAGAGTGAGAAGCCTGCACTTTCTTGTGGGAAAATGACAATTTAATGCTCTCTAAACTTCGAAATTAACACTTTCGTCGCAAGGTATTTACACGTGTTTGTGTAGAAGCAGTTGACCAAAATATCCTCATGCCTTTAATATATAATGGAACTATGGAAGGCTCGAATGGAGATTATTTAAAAATAAAATTTGATATTATATTCCTTCTTAATTCAAATCAATAATAAAATAAATTGAACGTTGCAATTATTTTTAGTTAAAAAAATTATTTTTTAAAATTACTATAGATCTATAAAAAAATATTAATAAACCTAAAAAATTATAGATCAATTGTGAAATTTGAAAGCCATATTAGAAGGATCTGTTGAAAACAATTGAAAATCTCATTTGGGAGACATTTAAAAATTAAAAATGTAATTTAGTGCTGTAGTTATTCTTAATTAGATCAATGTGTAAAGAAATTTAATGTTGTAATTTATTTTTAATTAAAATTCATATTCAATTTAAAAAATTATTATTAATATTTGAGAAAATTACTGTTAATTTCTTAACAATTCTAGTTAATGAATTATGAAATTGGGAGGAGTCATAAGTATCATAATAATTAATTAGAAATGATGAGATACTCGATATCATTTAAAATTTAATGTTAGTATTATAATTATTTTTAATTAAAATCAATATAATATTTTAAAATTATTATTAGTTATAAAAGTTGGAGAAGAAAAGGATGGAGAAAAACTAGTGTATTGTATTAATTAATTAGATACGGAACCTATACAACTCTATTTTGTCATACTTTCATCCAACACGGTAGCTATTTCCTTGCCCATCTCAATGTTTTCTTCCCAGTGATCATTTTTTTTTTTTTTGTGATGAATTTTAGAAAGGGGTTAGGTTCATCCATGATCTAAGAGCAGGAAAACTAACTCCTAACCTAGCCCTACCTACCAAGAAAAGACTTATACGAGGAATCACCACATGTTATGAACTGAGCGCTTGACTTCGAATATGTCTCTGCAACCGTCATAAGGATCTTAGGAATTGAGTCCCCTCTCTTTAATGAGAGCATCTAACCCTTTGACTGCTAAACCCATGATTCCATGGTTCCCAGTGATCGATGTTTTGTATGTGTAAACACACACAAACGTACAAAATCTATAGATTCAAATAGTATTATTTATAAATTATGAACATGCAACTTATTTTGAAGTCCGCTCAAATTTAAATTAAAGCATGAGCGATCACAAATGTAATTCAATTTCTGGGCATAAGATGGCCATTATTGTGCTATTAATTAGTTAATTAGGCTTGATGGCCAAGAAAAAAGGAAATTAGTTAATTAGGCTGAGAAAACTATCTAAAAAGTTGCTGGGCATGCTAACAAATTAATTAAATTAGTAGGCATCAAGAGAGTTAGACAATAAATGTTACTCCTCCGGTCCTAATTATAAGACCCAATTGACTTATTTGAGGAGATTAAGGAAGTAAATTAAGTTGGTTATTTATAATAAATAAGTGTTGTTATTCCTAAAATATCCTTGCTAATTAAGTATATTGGTTAAAACTATAATTATTAGAAGGATTATCTTGGAAAAAAATGCATAAATATAAAAGATAAAATGAATTAGGTCTTATAATTAGGACCAAATAAAAAGTCAAATTGGGTCTTATGATAAGGACCGGAGGAGTATGATGCTGCCCATTTAGAAAACACCAAGGCAATCAGTGAATTTTCTTTAATTCGGATCAAAGGTTCTATGTGTGTCTGTGTATTGTTGACATGCAGCTTAATATTCTTAATGCATTCCATTGGAGTCTAATCCAATACCTTAACTAAAACCAACGTTAATTTCAGTCATTCATGCATGTGTATGTGATGTGTCTCCTATCCTGTATGAAATTATCAAGGTTTATATATATATATATATATATATATATATATTATTGAGTTGTTGTAGTGTTTGGTTTATTTCGGTTTGGGCCTAGGAGTTACTTAGTTGAGCCCATCTGATGTGTAGGTCTATATATATGGACAAGGCCTGTTGTTATATGATGAATTTTTTCAGTGAATGAGAATATAATTCAGCATGCTGTGTGTAACTCTGATAGCTAATATGGCATCAGAGCTCGGGTCAGTCAAGATCTGTTAATACCAGTTGAGAAGGGCCCAGCAGCCGGAACCCGTATTCTTCCAAATCCCTCATCTTTGACTGCGATTCAAGAATGAACTGGTAAACCACAGACGAAGACACCCACGCAATCTTTCAGTCATCCCTGATCCAAGAATCATATCACGATTAGAGTCCCGTGAGTTCTGATTTGACGATGACGAGAACCGTGGGAGAAGCAAAAGGCTCCGATGACGAAACAATTGATTTCGGGAGCCCGCTCTACCTCCATCCTTCGGATACGCAGGGCGCGTTGATCATTACCCAAGTGTTAATGGGAAGTGAGAATTATGCGATTTGGAGTAAGGCAATGTTAATTGCACTTTGAGGTAAGAACAAGACCGGCTTCATAGATGGATCTTGCAAAAAGATTGAACAAGATTCGCGTCTCAAAGAACACTGGGAGAGGTGTAATGCCGTGGTGTTCTCCTAGATTTTAAACTCGGTTTCCAAAGACCTTGCGAACAGTCTCATATATCTACAAGATGCACGGACGGCTTGGGAGGACTTGCGAGAGCGATTCAACAAGGTATCTGGGTCAAGGATATTTTCTTTGCACCGTGAGATTAATTCCTTACGTCAAGGCAATCTTTCGGTATCTGCATATTATTCGTGCCTCAAAGAGCTATGGGAAGAACAAAGTAACCTCATAGCAATTCCTTCCTGTACATGCAACACTTCTAAACTGTATAGTGAAGCTATGCAAAGGCAAAAAATGTTACAATTTCTGATGGGACCTGAACTTGAGATGCTTCTGTGATTCAGATTGGGGATCATGCAAGACCACGAGTAGGTCAGTCACTGGTTATCTTCTCAAGTTAGGAGACACCCTCATTATCTGGAAAACCAAGAAGCAGGCAACAGTCTCAAGGTCCTCGGCTGAAGCTGAGTATAGGGCCCTTGGTTCAACCGTGTCAGAAGTTGTTTGGGTTAGAGGTCTGTTATCTGATTTAAAGATTCCTATAGAAGGTCCAGTTGATGTGTATTGTGACAGCAAATCAGCCATCCACATTGCCACAAATCCAGTGTTCCACGAGAGAACAAAACATATAGAGATCGATTACCACTTTGTTCGTGAGAAAGTGACAGAAGGGATAGTGAAGCTTCAGCATGTTTGTTCTGCTGATCAAGAAGCAGACATATTAACAAAGCCAGTAGGAAAAGAGACTCAATTACGGTTGCTTAGCAAGTTAGGAGCTTCCAATGTATTTAGCCCCAAACTTGAGGGGGAGTATTGAGTTGTTGTAGTGTTTGGTTTATTTCGGTTTGGGCCTAGGAGTTACTTAGTTGAGCCCATCTGATGTGTAGGTCTATATATATGGACAAGGCCTATTGTTATATGATGAATTTTTTCAGTGAATGAGAATATAATTCAGCATGCTGCGTGTAACTCTGACAGCTAATATAGATAACGAGGGTATATAACTATGAGACACTTGCAATAGCAAGAAGACATTCACAGAAATTCAATCTCATAAGTGGTAGAAAACCACCCCACCAAGTATATTTATATATATGTTTAATGCATAATGTGTTAAATGAGTCTTATATTAAAGATCGGAGGAGTATATGTTTAATGCATAATGTGTTACATTGTCCGAAACGAATCTGAGATAGATAGATGCATGCATGAACAGCGCTCACTTTTAGAACGACCACTCTTTAATTTGTGTCATAATGTATCTAGACGAACATCATGGATTCACCATGCTAAAGTACTATCTTTATTTTTATTGTTTTTTAAACTATGTATATAAGTTCATATATAGTACAGAATATGGTACTACCATACGTATATAAGACCCGTCCAAAAGACACCACCCCCTAAGAAAGCAATAAACCAGAATAATTTATGTATATATAGAACCCTAAAGAAGATCGTCATACTATATTGTATTGAGATTTGGTTGGGGCCGGCCATTTCTCATTAGCTTCGCAGAACCACACGCACGTTGTCTGCTTTCATTTTGTAATGTAAGATTCTGGCACAGATCGATCTTAGTGAGGAAGCAAGAAGAGAGAGAGAGTTATTGTATGTTATGATTAATTTGAGAATATTGTTCACAGAGAAATCACATGGACACTTGCATGGAGGTGCCGTAGCAGAGAGAGACAAATGGGGCAATATGAGAGAGACCAGGTGACACATTATTAACTCATATGTTTGTGCTCCAGCAAGCAAACCTGGATCCCATTTACGCCCCTGTTAGGGTTTCCATGTGCACCCAGAAATAAACTACATATGTATCAGCAATATATTTATATATATGTATATATATTTATTTATATATATATATATATCATTGGCCAGCTATGTTGATGTGCTTTTTTAAGGTAATGATCAAAGGGTTTGAATTAGGGGGGATGAAGATGCTGTTTGGTGTTGGCATGTCTCGAGGGTCTACCTCTCTAGCTATGATGTGTCTGTGTTTACACACACACACACGGAGATTTTTTTTTTTTAATTTGGTCAAAAAAAGTTGGTTTTCGGATGGACAAAACTAAATAAATAAATGGATATATATGGTGAGCTCACGGACAAATTCTTGTATGACTGTTTGATTAGAAACTTTGGTTTTTTTATTTTCGAGTCAACTTTTGTACAATTATATATATATATATATATATATATATATATATAACGTGAGAAATAGAAAAGTGAACTAAATGAGAGATATATTATACTCTTCCGGTCCTAAATATAAGACCCTTATACACACTTATATAAGGGTCTTATATTTAGGACCTGAGAAGTACTTATTGAAGGACTAGTGAAGCTTTATCTTTGACAAATCCAAATCGTTCATTAATTAATTAACTGGTACAGCGTTATACTTAATTAGTTTTCATAAAAGTAAAATATTATAAGGTGTCACACATTCTCAGACACAAATATATATATTCAACCAACAAGGTTGGTGTAAAGATTGTAATCGATTTTATTGAAATATCCTCCAGGAATAATCAAAATAAAATCATGCATTTTTTTGGGTCAAAATTAATGAAAATAAAATATATTTTTAATTCTTGTATATATAAATAAAGAAAAGAACTTGTTGCAAAGTGAGCCTGGGTGTGTGTGTGTGTAGGTAGCCAAGTAAGATTGATATGCTTCTGTCTGAGCTAACATGGGAAATGTTTCTATAGTTTTGTTCTCTTTTTTTCTTTTTTGGATTATGAATTAACTAGTGATTAATTGCACATCCAATCACAGGACATTATAGCGGGAATTAAGTATACTGATGATTACTCTTATAGTCTTATTATATACTTCTCCGGTCCTTATTATAAGACCCAATTTGACTTTTTATTTGGTCCTAATTATAAGACCCAATCCATTTTGTCTCTTATATTTATGCATTTTTTTCCAAGATAATCCTTCTAATAATAATAGTTTTAGCCAATATACTTAATTAGCAAGGATATTTTAGGAATGACAACACTTATTTATTATAAATAACCAACTTAACTTACTTCCTTAATTTCCTCAAATAAGTCAATTGGGTCTTATAATTAGGACCGGAGGAGTATTTTGTTAAGGGCAAGGAAAGTACGCTTTTTCTAACATTATAGGCTTCACAAACACTAAATTTGGCAATTTATTGTGTTAATATGTTTTGTCAATAGTTTTTTTTTTTTAGCATTCTTTTCATTGGAGTTAAAATCGATCTGATTTTCTAAAATCCATTCCGACCGGATTGATCCAGTGTAATTTTTTCAGGTTACTACTCAACAGCAGTTTAACTGCAGCCTCCAGTTTAATCCGAGTCAACCGTAAATTTGGCATGGTTTTTAAAACACCGCTCCTAAGACAAAAGGTGAATTAAAAGAGTGAATAATCATTCTGGGTTTGTTTGCTACAGACAATAATAACAATGCTATCTCTGGTCTTTAGTATAAGAGTTAGTTAAATAATTTGAGTAGATTCAAAAAATTAGTTAATTATTTGTAATAAATAGATACTATCCTCCCTAAAATATCATTTCTAATCGTATGTATTAGGTAGAACTACTATCTGATGAAACTTTTAACATGTATAACCACTATAAGGACTAACTTGAAAAAAATAGATAAATATGAAAGACAAAATGAAGTAGAGTCTTATATTTAAGACCAAATTAAATATCAAACTAGCTTTTACATTAAGAATCAAAAATAGTATATAATTATTTAAATCCAGTATGAAAGCAATATATTTAATTATATAATTGCTTTGTAAATCTCCAGGAAAAAGCTTACCTAAAATATCCATATGGCCAACAAATATAAGATTAGATGCAATCTATTAGAATATGTATTCTATTTTGTTTCTTTCAACCCATCACCTTCATACGATGGATCCATGTGTCTTTGCTTCTTCTTCTTCTTCTTTTCCAAATTCTCATTTCTCTTTGAAAAAACCAAAGGAAGCCAGTTAACAAGCGAAAAATGACACGAAGAACATAACGACATTAATTATAATTAGCCTGGGGAACGATATGTGGCCATGTTCATGTCCCAATAATTAATAAATCATTTTGATTGGATTGTCACATATTATCATATTATTTTTAGTGCACAGAGCCAGTTGGAACGACACATGACCCACCGTGCTCCAGCCAGCTTCCTTTGATTCCCCCTTTAGCTTCCTATATAAACGCAGAGATCTCAGCCAAACAATTCATCTTCATCAGTTTCATTTCATTGATACCAAAACCAAAATCTTCTCAACTTTAAAAACATCCTTAAAGTCTCAGACGATCACCAATGGCTTTCTGGTCTGCAGAAAACGCCACAAAGGCCTATCTCACTACTCTGAAAATGGTAAGCACACACATATATATTCATATTCTCTTACTTTTATACATATGATTAATCGATCCATGTTTCTGATATGATGTTGGGTTTGTTTTATCTCTCAGGGACAAAGAGCCAAAGAGCCAGACGTGGCTGAGTTCATATCAGCATTAGCCGCCGGCAACAACGCACAACTAATGGTGGTGGCGTGCGGCGGCGCGTTGGGCTCCACGACGCAGGCCTTAGTGGCGGCCAGCCACCAAACGGGAGGTCGTGTAATCTGCACTGTTCGAAATCTCGAACACCTAAACGCGTACAAGAAATCAATGGGCATCTCAGAATTACGTCAAGTTGAGTTCGTGATCGGAGAGCCTCAAGAACTGTTAACAACCCAATACGACGTGGCAGATTTCGTACTCGTAGATTGTAAGATGGAGAACTACGAGGAGGTTCTGAGAGCTGTGGATAGAGTGAGAGGGAGGAAACAAAACGGCACGGTGGTTGTGGGGTATAATGCTTTTAGGAGCAGAGGGTCGTTTGGGTCCAAAACGCAGTTTCTTCCAATAGGAGAAGGCTTGTTGGTGACTAAATTTACTGGGAGAAATAATAATAATAATAGTAACAATAATAATATGGGGATGAAGGTGAGAAGAAGCAGGTGGATAGTGAAGGTGGATAAATGCACTGGGGAAGAACATGTGTTTAGGGTTAGGTTTCCCCAAGGAAAAGTCATTCATGCTTGATTTTTCATTAAATTAAGTTAGGGTTTTTGGGTCAATTATATTCGTTTTGGTGTTGTTTAGGGGATGATATAGCTTAGAGTTGTTAGTAGCTTTGCTTGTGATGAGAAACACTAGGTAGGAGCCCCTCTCTTCTGCAAGATGTATATATAGCAAGCAATACGTATATATATAAGATCTTGGTGTATTGCGTATTTGGAGCGTAATTAGCAAGTTCAATTTTTTTTTTCCTTTGAGCTAAAGGCTTGATCTGATCTTTGTGAGCCTAAAATCTAATTTATGTATTTTTTTTAAAAAAAGAAATGTTAGTAAAGAAAGAGATGCAAATTAAATTTTAGGATTAATTTTTGTTTGGCCTATGATGGAAAAAAGTGCAAAAAGATGTGGGAAGATCGAAAGCATTAGTTTTGAAAAAAAATTAATTTTTTTATCTTTATAATTTTGATTTTGTTATAAATCGATCCCTCTACTTATACCTGGTGTAACTCATTTTTTATGTATGGTTTTTACTCAAGTTTAATTGAATTCTTGAATATCGGTTTCAAACGATTTTGAGTCAGAATTTGAAGAAATTATAAGGATTAAAAGGTTAATCTGATTCAACTAAAAAAAAAAAAAAGATTAACTTGATATAAATTTTAAGATTGAGTTCATAATGAAATCAAAGAAGAAACTAGTGAAAGAAATCAATGATATTTGTGAATACGAATTCTAACTTTCAAGTTTAATACTGTAATTTCTACATTCCATGAGTATAGTAATAGCCAGGCATGTGCCTGATGAGTTCAAAGTAAGAGAATGATCATAAAATAACACTTTTTTTGCCTGACCAAACGCAGAAAGCTCCTTAAAGTAACAAGCGAAGGTAGCTGCATGTATATATTATGAATCAGCTTGGGCATATTAATATAATAATAATGAAGAAAGAAGAAGAGTAGTGATACTGATAATGCGATTCAAAATGCAGATCAATTCAGACTTGACCAGTTGCTCAAAATGATAGCATAGGATTCCCGCTTCAGTGGGAAACATCAGGTTAAAAAGCTGTGCAAGGAAGCAGTGAGTGAGGTACAGAGGCCAGGCTGTGATATGTAAAATAAATTAGTACTAAGGTAGACAGTATGTACTACGTGAGGTCCAAGGTTTGTTGTTTGGTTAGTTAGAGAGCTCCGATCCATTATTAATGAATTAAAACATGGCTTCATGTGATTTTGTCTCCAAGATTATTTATACCAAATCCTTCCATATAAAGCTGCCCAACCCACATTGTTATATCATACTATCATACTATAGTCCTAACGTTAATCATAATAATGGCCAGCTTCATGAGCATTAGGCTACAGAGCGAACGACGTTGGTGGTGCATATAAATCAATCACACTCGCTCACTCTCATTAACATGTGACTTTCCTCAAAATAGCTTTCCAGATTTCAGCAAATCATGTGTTTTCCGATTCTTAATAGAAGAAATAGGTAACTAATATATGAATATTAAGAAAATTAATTAAGATCATAGGCACATTGCCTTGCAAGTTTATTTTCACGCCATTAGTCTTCATTAAGTTTAATTGTTGAATTATGTGGTTTGACTAATACTTTAATTGGTCAAACTTCTAGGGCATCTAAAAGTAAGGAAAAAAAAACTTTCAAATGCTGGGTATTCTTTTTTTTTTTGGTAACAACGAGGGCAAAGCCCAACTAAAAATTAAAACAGAAGGGGATTAAATCCCAGTAAATCTTGTTCCATAATTGTCCGTAAATGTTGCGAACATCGATCTAAGATAGCTGAATAAGAGAGACTTTCCTTTGATAACGCATCAGCAAGAGAGTTTTTGTCTCTAGAGATGTATCTCAACTGCAAGTCCCAATCAAGAGTCTTCATGTCCCTGATCTGCATAAACACCAAGCTACAAGAGCCAGATATAGAATTGCTCAATAGCATGTCAATTAATGTTTTGGAGTCAGATTCAAGAATTATTTTCTTCAATCCCCTCTCCCAAGCTATAGAGAGACCTTTAAGTATTGCCCATTCCTCAACTTCTAAAGCATCACATATTCCTAATCCATGTGTAAAACCTGTTATCCATTCACCATTGTGATTTCTAAAGACACCCCCACATCCAGCTACATGTCTAGTTGAAGACACAGCACCATCAACATTGATTTTAATCCAATCAGTCGGAGGTGGTTCCCAAGTTGCTGCCTCATTAGTAGCAGATAAGCTACCAACTGAAGCTAAATCAGTAGCTTCTACAAAGGATTTCCAAGATTTCAAAATCATATCCGCAGGATTTGTTGGCCTTTGGAAATCATCATTAAAAATAGAACAATTCCTCCAGGTCCAAAGCCTCCATATGGACACGCCCCAAATTTGGTTCCAACAAACAGGCAAACTATTTCCCAATTCTCTTTTCAAATTTAAAGCCATCCAGTCACGCAAAGAAGCATTAAAGAATTGGGAAATATACCTAGGATTTAAGATTTTCATCCAGAGACGCTTTGCATAGATACAATCACGAAGAATGTGAAGTACATCTTCCAATCCAGAGTTGCAATAGGTACATGAAGGAGAAGTTTGACTCCATTTGCTTCGCCAAACATTTGTTGGAAGTCTATTGTTGAAAGTGATCCACATAAAGACGCGAATTCTTTCAGCTCCCTTCCATTTCCAAATAGCCTTATAAACTTGGTTATACATATGCTATGGGCATTTTTCAATCAAAAAGTAGCAACTTTTGATTGTAAAATTGCCATGGGAAGTAGCACTCCAGGTCATAATATCACCTCCAACATTAGGTAAGGGTGGTAGCAAGGAAATAAGCCGATGAATAACCTCACTTTTCACAACTTCAGCAAGTTTAGAAAAATCCCAGGTTCCATGAGTAACCCATTCAGCAACAGTACTATTTTCCTCTTCTCTCGTAAGAGTCTTGAGACACATATCTTTAATCCTTTTCCCTTTAAGAAGCCAAATATCATTGAAGAAATTCACAAATTCACCATTCCTGATTTGCCATTTGGTACCTTTTTCAATAACATCACGTTGCTGGCATATAAAATGCCACAAGTCAGAATCAGAAGATTGAGAATGCAAAAGATTAACATCATTTCTCATCATATACTTCTTGTATAAAACATCAGCCCACAATCCCTTGGATCCAGTAAGAAGGTTCCAAGCCAATTTTGCTCCACAAGCTCTGTTTATAGAGGAAAGTCTTTTAAAACCAAGCCCACCATAACACCTAGGAAGAATAATCTGACCCCAATTTATTGGATGAAAACCAGAACCATTCTCACTTTTCCCCCATATGAAGTTCCTTTGTAATTTCTCAATTTCGTTACAAATACTCACAGGTATTCTTGCTACTTGCATTGGATAAAGAGGCACTGTACTAAGTACCGATTTTGCTAGGGTGATCCTTCCAGCTATTGAAAGACTAGTAGCTTTCCAATTTGCAAGTTTAGATTTAACCTTATCAACAATATACTAAAAGGTCTCTTTAGGCTTCCTTTTTCTGGTAAGAGGGAAACCTAAGTGTTTACCAATCTTGTCAGAGACTTTCATATCTGTGATATCATGGATTTTCCTCTCCAAATCTGTCGAAACCCTTGGGGAGAAGAAGATAGAGGATTTGTTTTTGTTCACTTTTTCTCCAGAAGCTTTGCAAAAAACATCCAAACATCTCATCATACAATCAGCCTGTTTCTCAGAAGCTTCTCCAAACAAAAGAAGGTCATCGGCAAACATCAAATGAGAAACTGCAGGTCCCTCTTTTGTAACTAAAATAGGTTTCCATTTTTCGGCTGCCACTACATCACTTATAATATGGGATAATTTGTCCATACAGAGCACAAATAGAAACGGTGAAATTGGATCACCTTGTCTGCATCCCCTTTTTGGGACAAAGTATTCAGTTTGAGAACCATTCCACAACACATTATATGAGGCAGAAAAGATACAACTCATAATTAAGTTGATAAATTTACCATCCATTCCTGTCTCAAGAAGCACTTGCTGTAAGAAGTCCCAATTAATCTGATCGTAAGCTTTCTCTAAATCAATTTTTAGTGACATAAAACCCTTTTTACCTCTAGCTTTCTTCATAGTATGGATGAGCTCCTGGCCCACAACAATGTTATCTTGAATATGTCTCCCACTAATAAAGCTGGCTTGAAAGGGAGAAATAAGATCATCCATGAGGTTCTTCAAACGGTGAGTAATCACTTTAGTAATGCATTTGTAATGAACAGAACAAAGAGAAATAGGTCTAAAATAACTAACTAATTCAGGATTTTCCCTCTTAGGAATAAGGGAGATTAACGTTTTGTTTGCCTCAGCAATAGAAATTCTTCCTTCAAACACATCCTTTACAAATTTGCACACAGAGTTTCCCATTGTATTCCAATTAGCTTGGAAAAAGATAGGGGAAAACCATCATAACTAGGAGCTTTATAAGATCCCATTGAGAAAATAGCATGTTTTATTTCCTCATTCGAGGGAGAAGAGCTTAACTGACTCAAAGTAAGTTGGTCCAGCTGTGGAAAATTTGACTCAGTATGTAAGGCATAATTTCCACTTTCCACATTTTGAAATAAGCTTTTAAAGAAGCTAGTCACCAGAATTCGCAATTCTTCTTCACTATCAACCCAATTGCCTTGATCATTTTTAAGAGTCTTAACTCTATTTCTTCTTCTAGTCATGTTTGTTTTGAGATGGTAGTATCTAGTATTCCTGTCCCCTTTACTAATCCATTCAGTGCGTGACTTTTGAAACCATTTAACCTCTTCAAGAAAGAGTAACTCATCAAGCTCAGCTTGTAATTCATATTCCAGATTACATAAGAAATTTGAATACGGGTAAGCATCAGAATTCTGAATCTCTTTTAATCTAGCAAGGATATTATTTTTCTTTTTTTCCACAAACCCAAAAACATCCCTGTTTCAAGTTAAAATGGAAGTCTTGAAATTTTCCAGATTCTTTTCCATATCTTCACCATCTACCCAATTCTGAGAAAGAAACGCTTTAAAATTTTCATGCGCCAACCACATGGCTTCAAAACGAAATGGTTTCCTTCCCCTTCTTCCACTCTCAGAAGCACCAAAATTAAGAAGAATAGGATTGTGATCTGACTATCTGAGAATAAAGTTCTAGGGAGTACCTGAAGAAAGCAATCTGGAAATTGAGAAAAAAATAGTGAGTTTGCAAGAGCACGATCCAATTTTTCATAAAGCCTTGCATACCCAGCCACAGAAGGATAATAGACCCAAAAAGATTATTTCCTTTTTTTTTTTAACAAAAAACTTTAAAGTTGGGTCATAGGGCTCACCAGGGTTAAGATATGTCTCCAAGCTTAAAGAGTATTTACAGAGGTATTTACAAATCACCTATCGACAAGATCCTCACATTAATAGCGGGATTCAAATTCAACCTTGTAGGTATAAGCCTACTCCTTACCAATTGAATTAAATCTTGTTGGTAAAAAGATTATTTCCTAACAACACAACTCATAGTCCTAAATACAAGATTTTAATGTACTTTGTCTCCAAATTTTATAATTTCCCCTCAAGATATTTCTATTAATTATAAGGGTTCCCATCAAAAGTTGTTTCAATGCACATAATTAAGTAGAATAGTTTAAGAAGACAAACATATACTATTACAAATAATCATCTTAACTGATTTTTTTTTTTAAATATTTCCAAATTGGTTACCTAGACGAGTGCTAGAAGTAGTAGTGCGCTTCATTCTAGTCTCACAATCTCTTTTTGTCAAAATCCCAACACTAACTTCTCAAAAATTTGAAAGTTTCCATCAGTTTTAGTGCTATAATAACGAGATTTCTAATTTATTTAGCAAAGATCATAATTATCGCAAAATGTCAGTTGTTGTCATTTCATTATGTCAATTTTGCATGCTTCGTCATTCACGTGGATTTCCACTGTTAACTAGCTCTGCCTCTGCCAAATTTGCATTTGAGATCCTAGATCTAATTGAATAAGAACAAACAAGCATGACTCAAGATTTAGATTTCAATAATGGTACTGGTTTATTTGTTTAGTTTCCCAGAGCACTTATTTATTAAATAAAGAAAACAATCAATCATTTAATTCTTCAACTTTTAACTAAATTATAACTCAATTCCTTAACTATGACTTGCGGTGACTCAGTTTTTTAATTTTTAACTCATTTATAACTTAATTACTCATTAATTTCAAGTCTGTAAACAAATAATCACTGTCAGTCCAAAAAAAACAAACAGAAAAATAATAATCAACTAATCTGATTGAAAAGCGATAGATTGAAAATTGAAAGAAGCTTCACCTTAGAGAGAATATATTCAACAAAATTACAGTTGATCAGAGATGAAGAAGCTCGTGACAACGCTTATCTAAAGCTTACGACATACTTTCCTACAGATCAACATGAAAGCTAAGAGCCAAATTGAGCTCAAAATGGTCATCCACCATTGGCAGTTAGTGGCAGTTAAATTCGGTGAATACTGAGTTAAACTGAAATCACAGACAGCTACTACACTTGCTCAGTTCTTGAACAATAGCTTCCATGGATGGCCTCTCAAAAGGAGACTCGTGGGAGCAAACCAGAGCCATCTTCAACAATTTAGCCGCCTCGAATTCAAAGAACTTGCCATGCAGATTTGGGTCCATAACTTCTAAGAACCTTGACGATTCTGCTAAGAGGCGCATTGTGTTTGTGATCTTCCGCTTTCCAGAGAGGATCTGGAAAAGAAGCACCCCAAAAGCATACACATCACTTTTCTCAGTGAACCGGCCGGTGGTTGTGTACTCCGGAGCTAGATAGCCCTTTGCCGCACTAGCCTTGAGCGCCGAAAAGACAATGTCATTGGTGAGAATCTTGCAGAGGCCGGAATCCAAAAGCAATGGACTGAATCTCTGATCAATGAGCACTTTCTCAGCTGAGATGTTTTGGTGAACAAGAGCAGGTTTGTTGGCTTTGTGTGCATGTAAATGTGCAATACCTGCGCAGCAGAGACATCATCAAGATTCAAAAGCATGAGAATGCATCTCTTTACTCAAATTCAGTGTCAAAATGGTCACTTCAACGTCAAGATGAGTATACTGATAGGGTTTAAGGTGTAAATCTATCATGAACTGTTTTCCCATGTGCATTTGATATCATAAAGTTATTTTTTTTTTATACAACAATACACATGAACGTTACCAAATGAAGCAAAAATGCCACACCTATCACCGATACATGCATCTGTTACTTTAGTGTGATCGGCCCACTTGGTGCCCGGGTATCATAAAATAACGGATGTTAGCTATACTTAACAGATATGGCATTTATGCTTCATTTGGAAACACTCATGAGTAATGCTGCATATAAGGAAATTTTATGATGTTAGATTTGCACGGGGAAATACTTCACGAGGAGATTTCCACCTTAACCCGATATGATACATAGAAGCGAGTTGAACATTAATGTTGCAGAAATCACAGAAAAGCAGTGAAGATTGAGAGGTAGAGGAAGAAGGCTGACCTTTAGCAATCCCTTTCACAATGGAAACTCTGGTTGACCATTCAAGGACTTCTCCATCACCTTCTTTTACATCGAGGTATCGTGAAAGATTTCCATTAGGAACAAAATCATAAACAAGAAAGCATTCGCCTCGTCCCCTAGAACAACAAAAACCCCTGAGCCTCACTAGATTCTCATTCCTAAGTGATGTCAAAATGTTCAATCCCTTCAGAAACTCGGCTTCATCAGACTTGCAGCTACTTTTGCTGATGCTCTTCACTGCAACTACAGACCCGTCTCTTAAGACTCCTTTATAAGTTGCACTGAAGTTACTCTTACCCAACAGATTCGAGTCTGAGAAATACTGAGTTGCAGTTTCGACCTCTTCCAGGTTGAACCTGAAACTTTGGAACATGTCTTGGCTATCCCCATTGAAGTTCCTGCTATCGGCCAAAGGGTCCCATCCATTGGAGTACTCAAGGCTGATTAGAGGAGAACCATTTTTTCTGTATGTGATAGCCTTAGCTTGATCAGTACTTAGACGGCTGTCAGAGACATCATAGGAGTTTCCAAGCTTCTGTTTTCTCCGACGATAATGTACAAAGGTTAGAACGCCAACTGCTGACACTGCTATGGCAATCACAACTATGCCAACAGTTACAGATGTTGTCTGTTTCGATTTCGATGACTTCTGGCACCGAGTTCCATCACAGGGCAACCGAACATTTGCAGTTTCTGGAATGTCCCTTGTCGGTTGACCGTTAATACCAGCTCCGTACGGTTCATCAGGCTTACTAGGATCAACATGATCAGTTTCACTGCAAGTCTTCAGGGATGAAAACCCAGCTCCACATAATCCCAGATTGTATTCATACAAGAATCCATCTTCAAGCCTCTTCAGAACTTCAATCAACCAATGAAAAGCAAATAATAGAATTTAGATTGATTATTTGAAATGAACAAAGACCGAAAAGGAAGGAAAAAAACAAAACTAAGTGCAGTTTTTTGCCATTATCTACCACCACTGTGTTAAGTTAATTGTAAAAACTGTTCACATGATGTATTTTTATAGGAAAGATCACAAGCAAACCGGTGAAAGATCTTTAGGAAAGTCTTCTCCAAGGATAAATGAAAGCATCAAAGGGATAAAATCTTGACAATGCTATAGAATATCATTATTACCAGGCGGCACATTCCCAGAGAGAGTATTGTTGCGAACATCAAGAACTTGCAGAGACGGGGCATCGGCTAATTTTGAGGGGATGGAACCGAATAGGCCATTAGAGCTCAAGTCCAGCCTCGTTAACATTCCCAAGTTGCCTAGGCTAGCTGGGATAGCACCAGTTAATTGATTTGACTGCAGGGCAAGAACACTAAGCTTCTTCAAACCACCAAGCTGAGTTGGTATGCTTCCCTTCAATTGATTATAGCATAGCTGCAAAACTGCGAAGCAAAGGGAAAGAAAAATTAAGCATGACCCAAAATTGAATCACCACCAAGTAACAGTTATTTTCCTGCAAAAAGTTTATGCTTTCAATGAATATTGGAGTTCAAGAACTTTGATTACAAGAAGTCAAGAACAAACGCTGAACCTGAATAGAGCAGGCTCGTGATCATTATGTTCGGATTTTAAGTGTTTAGGTTCTAGTAGAAAGCAAAATTTCTGCATGTCACTTACCTATCTTGCTGAACCCAATCTTAATTTGGCCAAAAAAAAAAAAAACTATTGATCTTAAGAAAAGATACAAAATAATTAAAAATAAACACCAAAGTGAAAACTTGCTGTTAGGTTCACTACTTTATACCTCCCTCTTGCAGCCAGACCCAACCCAAAAAAAAAAAAAAGAACAAGACTTTTATAATCTTGTTTAATTTAGAAGCGTTAACTAACATGATTAGAGGCATTAATTTCTGATCCGTCGTATCAACCGCAATAATTATCTTTCTTTATTCACCTTTCCTTCTACGAACTCTAACCATCTTTGGAAAACTCCAGGGCAAGAGTTTAATGTACCAATCAAAAGTACATAAAACAATAGAAGTTAGAAAGCAATCACATGATTAGAAACTTTATGATTCAATAAATACCCATGACCAAGCCCAAATCTTTCGTGAAACCCAGACGAAAAGAGAAACACTTGAATACATTCACCGAAAAAAAAGCTTTCAACAACAAAACAAACATTTGAAAGAAGTTCAACCCCTTTTAACAAAAAACACATCCTCTTTTACCTTGCAAGTTCTCCATATTGCCGATCTCAGTTGGGATTTCCCCAGTGAAGTGATTCACATTCAAATACAAATCAGTGAGCTCAGCCAAGTTGGCGATTTCTTTTGGTATCTCACCGTAGAGAGAGTTATAATGCAAGTATAGCCCTGTCAAGTGCTTGAGGCCATCAATGGCGGGCGACAGCTTCCCAGAGAGGCCCTTCCCCTGCAAGGAAATGTTGGCAACTTGACCCTTCTCGTTGCAAGCCACTCCTTCAAAAGAACCGCCACATGGATTCCCATGGGAAGTCCAAGAAGAAAGAAAACGGCTTTCTGGGTCAAGAGCAGCTTTCATGTCCATGAGAGCTCTGAGCTCTGCATTCCCACAGACCCGTGCTGGGTGAGAGAGAAAGAACAGGAGAGAGAAGAGAAGGACAAGAGCTGAAAAACCCATTAATGGTTTTGGATTGAAACGGGAACGGCCGAAGATAGCAACAAGCTCTGTTTTTCAGCTCAGAAAACAATTCTGTTTCTGGGTTTTCTTGGTTTCTCTCTCACTCTTGTGGGCAAAAAACCAGGGGATGGGAAGTGGAAGTTGCAGTGGTAGATAGGCAGTAAAGAGCAGTCTCATAAAGCGAAGGAATAATATTGATCATGCAACTTCTGATGGAACGGTGACCGTTGGATCGTTTTTTGTGAATGTTTGTGAGGTTTTGAAGGACTCAACTGCCAAACTGCTCCTAAAGAGATTTGAGATCTCTGTTCTGGGCTAAGTAGAGAGCTATGCTTCGGAACTCGAATGATCATAAAAATTTTTTAAAAATGTTTAGTTTCAGGTGAAAAATGATAGCAAAATACTCCTCCGGTCCTTATTATAAGACTCTATTTGACTTTTTATTTGGTCCTAATTATAAGACCCCAATCCATTTTGTCTCTTATATTTATGCTTTTTTTCCCAAGATAATCCTTCTAATAATGATAGTTTTAGCCAATATACTTAATTAGCAAGGATATTTTAGGAATGACAACACTTATTTATTATAAATAACCAACTTAACTTACTTCTTTAATCTCCTCAAATAAGTCAATTGGGTCTTATAATTAGGACCGGAGGAGTATTTTATAAAGCATATGAAAACTTTTCAAAGATTTTAAAAAATAACACTAATTATTAAAATTTTTTTTCCAGAACTAATTATTAAACTTAAACTCTGAACTATAATTTTTATAGCAGTATGCAACGTAAATTGATGCTTTAAAATTGAGAAATAATTAGTATGTCTGTTTATAAAAAAAATTATATCGCTACCAGGTAATAACTATTTTATTATTTGATAAAAATAAAAATAAAAATAAAAAAATTAAATATGTTAAACCCAAAAGATTAAAAATTATAAGTCCCGACAGTCAAAGAAAATCATCAATAGAATGCATTATTTCTTTAAGAAGCACAAAGTGATTTGGTGCAAATTTAACTTCTGAACAAAAAGTCTTGAATCTTTGAGCTTATCATGAAAAATTATAAATTTTAGAATAATAAATAAAAAAACCAGGTAATAATTTAAGTTTATTAAGTGTATTATTGAAAGTATTAACCCAATTAACCTATACAGAATTTACAATAAAAATGAGTAGGAGTTATAATGAGAAGGATTTACCTCAGTGGAAATTGAATTGCCTGAAACGCAGGGGGTCCAATCGGTAATATCTATCCTATCTCAGCCACGTGGTTGTCGGGATCAGATGAACACGCTCCAAGCGCGTGGGGAAATCCCAGTGTACAAAACCCTCGCATCTCGAAGACTTTTTCAAAATTCAAATGGTAAGTAAACATCACATGTCTCGCAGTGCACGGTAAAGACGAACTGCACCGAGATGTCTTTTATTCAATATATTCATCATTGGGGAATATCAAAACAAGCATGAGACAAAAAGTAAAGGCTATTCAGAAAATTCAGTCCTTGTTTTTATGTTTGAATTTAACAAACCGCAAGGCTTTTTTGGGAAAAAAAATCTTGTAGTTTTAATCTGATATTGTTTTATTCTGCAAAATTCAAAATATAAACCAGGAATCTTTGGAATTAATCTTCACACTAACTTTTTATAATAAGATGTTGTAGATAAAATCTTTATACATTAATGTTGATCCAAAATTCTAAAATATTTTTTAGGCCTATCTAACAATCTAAAGAATTTCATGATTCATTTATGATTGTAAATTATTTTTTCAAATGCGTCTAACTTCTAAATATTTTAAGGAAAAAATTACCCTACAAATACTTTCGAGTGCTAATCGTATCTGAAAAAAAAATTAAAATACTAAGTGAGTCACAAAATAGTTTAGAATGTTGAATACATCCTAAAATTATCTTAAAATACTGAATAAATAATTTTTATTTGTTTTTAACAAGTAAGCATGAATATAAAAAAATAAGATAGGTCTGCGCAATAAGAGTAGAGCTGAGTAAAGAACAATAAATGCAAGAGAATATGTGAAGATCAGTAGAACGGTGAAGCGGTCAAAATGAGACTTGATAATGAACCAATAACTATTTGTGATGCACGTGCCTAAGAGGGTCCCAACCACATTCAAGGACCACAAATTCAAATTGAACCATTGATTATTATTATTATTATTATTATTATTATTAGTACTACTACTACTAGTGTTACTATGTTACAATTTATGGACTATGAAGTTTAAATATTATTTTTATGATTTTTTCCTCGTAAATATTTTTTCTTACTCTTTTATTCTATGTCTTATTTTTAGGAATAATCAAAATTCTTATTAAAAAAAGGAATAATCAAAATTTTTACATGTAACCAAAGGATTGTTATTAATTGTTTCAAGAAAAACGAAGCATTGTTATTAATTAGTAGTAGTCCATTCAATGTTAAATATAAAACTTAATCAAAAGAATTATTTTAGTAATAGTAAAATCCCGTTTCACCTTGTTTCTCAAAATTATAATTTTTATCAATTAGATATATTAAGATATTTTTATTAAGAAATAGTTGAATCGAAATGATTAAAGAAACAGCATCCAAAAAAAAAGTTTGATACTAGTGCATCTTGAATAATAAAAATGTATTATTATTTGTAAATTTAATGTTGTGAAAACTTGTTAAAATATTGATTTAAAATTTAATAATTTCAAAGTTATCTTATTAAGGGTGCTGTGATCCATGTAGTACAATTAGTTTTGTAAAAATAAATTACTTTCTTTTTTCCTCAATAATCTTATATTTTAAATTTTTAATGGTATGAAACTGAAAATTTTATGGTATAGTGATATGGAAAAAAAATTTCTGTAACTGTCTACTCCTATGGGTCTGTTTATAAGGTAAGTGAAGATTTTTTTTGTTGGTTTTATTTATAAGTCATCCTATCAAAATTTTAATCTGAATATATTATACTTTTTTATTTATTATAATATAAATATTTATTTTTTAAAAGATATATATACTAATTAGGAATAAATTTGAAAAAAATTTATATTTTAAATAAAATTTAATATAGTTAAAAAAAATTTTAACATATATGAAATATGTTGAAAATATTTTATAAATAGAATTTAAAAAATATATTATAATTAAAAGGAAAATTTTCAGAAAAAATGGTTGGCAAAAACTCTTTTTTGTGCTTTTTAGGGAGCTCTCTTTCTCTGTATCTGTGGGATGTCAGAATCTCTGACACTTCTGCTCCTCCCACTCTTCCCGCTCATTGTCCCAAGTCCCAACCGCTTCTCTTTTTCCTTTTCTATTATTCTTCCGATTAAAAAGTTCATTTTTAAAATTTTTTTTTAAATGTCGTTTCAAATTTGTTTACAAATATCTTCAACAGTCAATATAGATCCTAATTAATCTATATTAAGATTTGAAAAATTATTGCACTATTTTTCACAATTAAAAACTGATAAAATGTTTCTATTTTTATACAATTTACAGTACTACCTCTGGTCCTTAATATAAGGTCCTATTTAACTTTTATTTTGATCCTAAATATAAGATCTCAATCCACTTTACCTCTTATATTTACTCAATTTTTTTAAGATAGTCCTTCTAATAATTATAGTTCCAATCAATACACTTGATTAGTAAGGATATTTTAGAAAAGACAACATTTATTTAAGACAAATAACTAATTCAACTTACTTCCTTAATCTCTTCAAATTAGTCAACTGGCTCTTATAATTAGGCTCAGAGGTAGTATATACTACCTCTGGTCTTTAATATAAAACCCTATTTGACTTTTATTTTAATCCTAAATATAAGACCTCAATATACTTTGTCTCTCATATTTATAAATTTTATTCCAGAGTAACCCTTCTAACAATGATAGTTTTAGTCAATACACTTGATTAGTAAGGATATTTTAGAAAAAAAAACAACACTTATTTATGACAAATAATTAATTCAACTTATTTTCTTATTCTCTTCAAATTAGTCAACTAGTTCTTATAATTAAAACCAGAAGTAGTAAAAAATTAGTGTTCTCGTGTAAAATAACACAAAAAATATACTTATTCTTACAATGATATTCAAGATTTTATTGCTTCAAATGTTTTGCTTAACTTGTTTGAAACACTTTTTTTTTTTTGGTGCCAAGTTATTCAGAGGTAATAGTAATATTTAAGCAGTAAAATTGATTGATTCTTACCTTTACTTTAGGATCAATTTTAATATTCCTGCTACTTAATCATCTGATTACGTGTCCGCTTTAATTGGCATTTGTTAAGGGTTTATAAGCACTCTCATACAAGATAAGATAAAATTCTCTTTACATACTTATCTCATATTTTATAAATCAGGTTTGAAAAACTATTTATTAGCCATTTCAAACAAACTCTATATCCTAAAATTCATTAGGAAAAAAACTTATTGGTAATTTGCTTCAGGATTTATATGACTTGAAGAGTTCACGAGTTTGTTTGGTACGAAATGGAAGAATGGAAAAAGCAAGAAAAATTATAATGAATTCAATTAAAAAAATATGATTAAAAGCTTTTAAATATTTTTTTTACTCTTTCATCCTACGCCCTATTTTTATTAAAACTTTATAACGTCAATTCTCTAACTTTTTAAATCGAATTCATTAAATTCTTCTGTGGCTCTCCCCTGCTTCATTTTCTACGTATCCATAGGCATTAGGGCATGTAAAGGGTGAAGACACGTGGTATTAATATCATGAACTCAATATACATATAATAAAAGTAATTTACTTTCTTTTAGACCTCACTATATATTGGTACTTGATGCAATGGAGACCCTGAGAAGTTGGCTGAAATGTTAATTTGCCGGGAAAAGCTGGCCCATGCACAGTAATGGCAAATAAATGTTGGGATAAGGTGCAGAAATCTTTTTGAGGTGAAAAGACTTAAATACCCTTAGCTGATTGGGCAATATCCGAATTTCACAATGGCCTCCGAAAATAAGTTATTTATAAAGCACTGTCAACCACTTCCCTAAAATTAAGAAAAGGCAGTTAAGTTTTTAAATTTATTTAAAAATAAAAATTTTCAAAATTCTACTTATTCAAAACTACGGATTACATTTTAAGGAGTGCAGTCTCTTTCCAGGGAAGGGTATGTTAAATTGTCTAAATGAAAAAAATTACATTTTAAGGAGAAAAAGGAAAAATAATACCAAATTTTAAATGATGACTAATGGTAATGACTAATCATTCATTTTAAAAAATGCCTTCTAATAAGAAGATGAAATGATACTAATTTCCTTCCTTAATATAAAAACTAGTTAATAGATTAAATTCAATTTTAAATATAATATCTCAGTCCTTTGTATTTTATATTTTTTCAAAATATTCCTATTAATTACAAAGGATTCTCACTAAGAGATTATTCTAATAATTTAATACACATAATTGAAGATGATAATTTAGAAAGACTAACATACATTTATGATAAATAATCAACTTAATTAATTTTTTTTATATTCTTAAATTAATATTAAAAATCAAAGATATTACTCCCTCCGTTCCTTATTATAAGAGACATTTGATACTTATGGCATGTTCCTATATATAAGAGACACTTAAAAGTTGTCTCTACTTTTTTGTGTTGATTTCCTATTTTACCTATATTTATTGTCTTCAACTCACACTCTCCCTCCCTCCCACTTCTTTTTCTTTTAATAATTTAATTGTTCTCTCTCATGCTCTCTCTCCTTATTAATGAGGGCATTTTTAGAAAAAAGATTATACTTTTTACACATTAATTGTTCTTAACTAATTTTAACTATTTTTTTTATCAACGTAATTCGATTATTCGTCTCTTATTAACGGAGGGAGTACCTTGAATCCAATTTCACGAGGGACAAGATATTAGCATGCGTGTCACTGGTCGGTACGAAGCTGTGCGAAAGCAACAAAACAATTAAATTCAAGTGGGCAATCAGGGACCACGTTATTTCCTCTCTCTTATTTTTGTGACATGGACCACATTAATTCTCACACTTTTTTTTTTTTTTTTACTAAAACATAGGTATCTTCTTATTAGATGCAATCCTATTCAAGACATTATCGGGCACTAAATATGGACACCTCTTTTATGATAATTCTTACTCTTATTTGTTTCAGATTTACGTGGAAATGATGGCCAAAAATATTTTACGCGGAAATATGATTTTTTTTTTGTTTTCAACTTGGCCTGCAAACAATGGCCCAAAAAAAAAGAATGTTTTGCCTACAATGAAACATGGTTTTCACGCATTCGCGGAACGATACTTTGTAATACAAATAATGTTGTTTTCTTTGTTTTTTTTTTAAATAGTTAAAGTCTACTAATCAATAAATTGACCTTTCAATTTTTCTCCCATAGGTTTGCAGTTGCATTATGCATTTTAAAAACTTGCGTGCATTTCAATTTAAGTACTGTAGTAAAGAAGCATTATTAGAAAATGTTGTTTGTAATATATATATATATATATATATATTGATGTCCTTTTTATTTATTTTGACTTTATTGTTTATTTTTTTGGAATTTTTTATTTTATTAAAAATGATTAAATTTACTTTATGTTTTATTTTTGCCCGTTATTTTTATTTTGATTGGATTTTTAAATTACTAATATCTTTTAGTTCTCTCTTATATCTGAAGTTATTTATTAAAAATTAATGGTAAGTTATTAACCCTAATCTTATCTCTCAGTACAATTTTACCCTTGATTTCTGGGTGCAATTTTACCCCTTATGGTTAAAATTGTATAAAAAAAAAAAAGAAGAAGGTAAAATTGCATATGAGAAATAACATTACATTTACCTAAAAATAAATTAATAATTGTTTTATACCCAGAATATAAAATTTCAATGTGAGGGAGCTAGAGTAATGGAGAAGCAAAACTCAAAGTTAATAAAACAAACAATAATTAGTACCTAGAAATATTTGTGATTAAAGGAGGATGGTAAAGTAGTATCACGTCATTAGCATGAAATTATTACCAAAAAGGTAAAGAAAATCTCACTCTTAGGGCTTCTTAGATTTGTCATCTGGAACAACACAGATTCTGCTACAAATAGATAAAGTTAATCTGTGTGAGTTGTCCAATTTATTCAAAAAAGTCTCATGGAGATTGGAAACTTCCTTAATTTTAATTTCTAATGCACAATTACCCACAAAGTGCGTTTTTATTTTATTTATTTATTTTCACGGAGTTTAATATTAATATTAGTAATATATTCACTGTGCTCCTTTTGAGGGTTTTGGAATTATTATGGTTTTGCGAGCTACACCCATCCATGGCTGTTTCCTGTTTGTACCTGTGCTTGCAAGCTTTAGTGCCCCCCAAGAGGCAACTATTAAATAAATTAAAAAAAATTCAAATGTCATATATTTAAAATGATAATATTATTATATATATATATTGAATTATGGTCTCGATGTGATCTTAGGGCGAGAAATTTACACTTTACCCATTTTAATTTATTTTTTCGAACAAACCACTTAGTATGTGGTGTTTTTTATTGTCAAAGTGTTTTGGATTTAAGCTAGATTAACCTTTAACTAAAATAAAACTCTCTGAAATTACAAGGCTTGAATTCAAATTTTATTAAAGAGGAATCATATTTCTTGTCAACAAAATAAATTTTTGCTACGCAAATTTGGAAAGTGTACCAGAAGTTCAATGCTTGGGGAGGGTGGTGCAAGTATCCTCTTTTTTCATATTTAAAAAATACTCATCTGATCCTTAATATAAGACCTATTTAATTAATATGATTAGATTAAGAAGGTTAGAAAAGTTAGTTAATTATAAGAAATATGACATGTTTTTCCTAAAACATCATAATCATCTTCCTTAATATCCTTTCTCTTTCTTCTACTTGATTATGGTTGAAAAAGCATCTATATGGGTAATTTAGAAAAAATTGATAAATATGATAAATATGTCTTATATTTAGAATCAAAATCAACTCAATAATTAGGTCCTATATTAAAAACTAGAAGAGTAATGTATTTTTGTAATATTTATTGATTATAATTGAATAATGATTTCTTTTTGTTAAGTATAAGTAGGAACAAAACTTTTTTTTAAAAAAAATTGTTTCATTCCCTTTATATTTTTCTCTCCAACATTCTGTATGGAAAAGAGCACTTTCTCATGGAATCGGAATCACTATCAGTTAAAGAGATAATATTATTTGGTAAAAAGTAAAACAATAATTGTGAAGGCTTCATGAAATTCGAAGGGCATTGATTCCCCAGAGCCTTTATGCCTTTTTTGCTTTTAAACTTTAGAGGCCATAAATGCAAAATGAATGTATAATGATATCCATACTCCTCTAATCTTATTTATAAGATAAAGAGAGAAGGTATTTTTTTGTCCTATTTATAAGATATTAAGACAAATTTTTTGCATAGATGTACAATTTTACTCCTCATTTATCATTGTATTGACTTTGTTTATATGAGATATAATACTCCTTCGATCCTTAATATAAGACTCATTTAACTAATTTGATTAGATTAAGGAAGTTAGGTAAGTTAGTTAATTATAAGAAAAATGACACATTTTTCCTAAAACACCATAATCACCTTTCTTAATACCTCATCTCCCTCTTCTATTTGATTATGGTTGATAGAGTATCCATAAGGGTAATTTAGAGAAAATTAATAAATATGAGAAATGGGTTTTATATTTAGGATCAAAACCAACTCAAGAATTGAGTCCTATATTAAGGACCGGAGGAGTATATATTAAATAGGGATAAAGTTGAAAAATCATTAAATTTTAAATGAAAGTTAATGAAATTAAATGTTTTTCTTGGTCTAAGTGAAACATACTAAAAGTGCTTTATAAATAGGACTATAAGAGTATAGCTGCCATAATCTTTTGTAGTATAGTTGAAATATGACAAATAGCATACGAATGAGTTGTCTTAGTTGGAAAAAGAAAAAGGCCATTTTGTTGGAAATTTTGCTTCCAGAGTGTGAAGTCCATAAAGGCCTTTTGCAAATGTCAAGTGGATGGTAGGGGTGGGGGAAAATTAACTTTTTAGATAAATCATTTACTACGCATAATATTATGAGAGAACATAGTAGAAAAAATTAAAATGCACACAAATAAAAGTAAAAAATATAAAGTATGCAAATAAATGGTATGAGTCTGTTCCACTCTTTCTCACAATATTACAAGATAATCAGTAACAACCTAAATCTGAGCCCGGGAAATGGAAATCATGAAAGTGAAATTTGTGTTTGTTTGGAACGGTAGTAAAGTTATTTAAAACATCTTTTTAATTGTAATTTACAGAATAAAATATATGAGAGGAGTTTTGTTTTATATTACATGCAAACAACCGATAAGCTATTGGTTGAGATAGTAGCAGACTCACCCCATAAAGAAGAGAATACAAGTTCGAATCTTAAAAAAATACTTATTGAGAGGACTATTTCTTCACCGCTCTAAGTTCGAGAAAGATTAGTTTCAAGTTTAATTTCACTTGGGTAACCTTGTTTCACCTAAAAAAAGTACATGGAAACAAGCATGAACCCCCCTCCTCACAAATCATAAAACTACTCAATCCTCCCTCATTTATCCTTTCATTTTTGACAACTTTACCCTCAAGCTTTCCTCACGCCTTCTTTGACTCAGGTGCTCGTCAATGGCACCGTTATCGAGGACCTCTCTCCGACGCCGTCACCGACTTCTATCGCTATCGTAGAGGGGCCTTAAACTTTTTTAAGGGAAGGGGTATGGGCAGAGTGGTGGGGTGAAGGAGTCAACATCCACGTGAAGAGCATCTTGCTTTTCATAGAATATGCATAAAGCTTCTAAGTTACAAACCACAACTGCCACCAAAGATAATATTATTTTTTGCCTCTTGGAGTAAAAAGTTTTATGATAAGGAGAAGAAAAAACGATGCATGGGGACATATAATAGTAAAAGAAAGATAAAGCAGAAGTTTCTTTTTTCTTACAAAAGAAATTTTAGGTGAATTGAGTCACAGTAATTCACAAGAGTCAGGGCATACTTTTAGGTTCAGAAAGAGTTCACAGAGGTATTTATAGATCGTCCACTAACAAAGTTTTCATATTAGCAATAGAATTTAAACTCACGATTTTGTGAATTATAAATTGATTCCTTACTAACTGGACAAACTCTAGTTGATAAAGCAAAAGTTAAAAAGCTTTGGTTTGAGAATACAGCGAAAAAGATGTCATTGATGCCTTTGTGGCCCAACAATGAATAAATCTACTTGAGGTTGAGCCTACTCCATTCTGTCTTCCCAATTACCCCATTTCAGTTCATGAAACGCTTTCCCAGGAAAATTGAATTTGGAATGGGAAAAAAAGTTGGTTTTAGATGTTAGGAAAATAAATAATTAAATAAATGTTTGTATCTTTTTAACTTCTTCAAGTCCTTTTTATAAGCTCCAATTAACTGTGTTGTGTCAGTTAGGAAAGTTCGTTGAAATCAGTTTTTTTTTTTTTTTTGTAAAATCTCATATATGTAGTTTCGCCAAGGCCTAGCCACTTTCTTAGGCCTCGAATTGAGTTGTGGGGATTTCAATGAAATAAGGGAGAATGGTATTTAAGTTTTTTTTTTAAAAAATGAATTAAAGGTAATTAGATTTTCGGAAAAAAATTTTGAAAAATAAATTTCATATATCAATGCAAACAACCATAAACAGGAATTCTAATTATAAACTAAGAGTTATATTTGAAAATCTTAGTCAGTTATACTTGAAATTTAAATGTGTTATACTATTAAGATTTTTGGATTTGTAATTATGCAAAATTAATACTCAGAATTCATTTCTTTTTAAAAATTTTGTGGAGATTCTAACTATGATTAATTCAATCATTTGGAACTTTACTATCATCCTCCCAAAACGAATAAAGGCCATAGATAGGCCGACTCATGGATGCCACTTTTTTACTTCACTTCTCTTTGCTTTACACACAAACTCCATGTGCCGCCGGGGGCAATATTGTCAATCTATCCCATGATTTTTTTCTTTAATACAAAAAGTCATCCTAACTAGTAAGTAATATTACCTTCTATTCTTAATATAAGAGCTAATTTTATTTTTAATTTAATTCTAAATATAAGACCCCAATCCACTAACTTAACAGATTTTTTTAATTTACCCAAATTAGTCATCGCTTAGTTCTTATATCAAGGATCAGAAGTAATAGTAGCTACTAATAAGGGTGAGTGCCTGAGCCAAAGACCAATTCTTATAAATTATGAGCTGACTTCTTAGTAGCTAAATCAACTCTTGTTGGTTGGATTATATGTGTATATTGTTCTACTTATTGAACTGTACATGGGCTTCTCTTGGGAAAAAATGTGTTATGTTTTAAATTTCCAACCCAATTTTAAGTTTGAACTAATGCACTATTTTCTCAAACCACATTTCTATATTTAGCTAAAAATTAAAAACGGGAATAAAAAATTCCATATAAATATTTGATACATCTTAATGAAAGTTTTTGATTGTGAGATTTTCCCCAGCAATACGAAGATAAGATGAAAATTCATCATGGGCCTGCTGATTATAAATTTTGGGCCTTCGAATTGGGCTTTCTTTCCGCTGATATACAGTTTTGATGTGAACGTTTTCATAGCTGGGGGAACAAGAAGGGCTTATAAGCCCAAAGCAGAAAGCAACAAGGAAACAGTAGAATAAGCAAAAGATATTCAGAAATTGGAGAGGTTTACCTTTGAGACCCAAGATATAATCTTTTTTAAAAAAAAAAAGGTATATTCTTTTATCTGTAGGGTTTAAATTTTCAATATTCTATTTATTAAATTTTCCATTGTCCTAAAATATCTTAATTCTGGTTGGATTCATGATATCCTTAATTTACTTAATAAATATTAACCATCGAGTTTGTTTAAGGCGTTGGATTCAGCAGTGATATCACCATTTGCTGTTATGATATGATCGCTAATAATATGCACTAAAATTATGAACCTGCTTTATGGAATAAATTAAAATATTCAAGAACAAAATCTGTAATTTTGTATTGTGCCATTTCATTGGTTGTACGGGGCAGAAAATTGCATAGCAAAGCCGAGTTTGAAATTTTAAGTACTACTTGCATTTAGGAATTAGGAACCATTATGTAACCAATGAAAACCTGGTTGCAGAAAAATTGCAAGAAGGTGAAGATAATATATATATAAGCGAATTTACTCAGGCTTTACAAAAATTAGAGATGATTTGGCTGAAGGGATGTCTAAGTGAGAGATGTATTTTTACATAGAAAAAGATTGAAAAAAAGGATTTGACTGTTCAGAGAGTAGGAGCTCTCTCAGCAGAGCCAGCAATGACAGTGAGCAAGTTGTTGCCAAAAGGGTCACTGAGATGCTTGGCAAGGTTCTCAACAGGACCTTCTCCTGTTACGTAAGCTTGGAAGTAAAACCCTAACATTGCAAACATGGCCAACCTTCCATTCTTGATCTCCTTAACCTTCAGCAGTGCAGCCTGGTCCGGGTCGTTCGCAAGCCCCAACGGGTCAAATGGACCGCCCGGATGAAGCTTGTCCTCCAAATCCTGCCACCAATCAATTAATCAAATCATTCTCTTTTGCTGCTACAGGTTAACTCATTCCTAGTCTCACACTGGTCTTATCTGATATAAAATGGAATGTCCAGTTCATAGGCTGCTTTATGGAGTACTTAATTAGGCTGGTTACTTCATTTCAATAAGTAGCTTTCAAGGTAGAGATTCTTCAAGGACCTAATGTGTGTTTGGTTTCACATTGGAGACTATCAGAACCACGATTTTGGTAGAAGTACGTAGTTATACTTCTACCAAGATCATTACTTCCGACAAAACCATGGTTTTAGTGATTTTTTTTTTTGTGTGTGTGTGAAAACATACTCTCAATGTCACCTAAGAATAAGATAATGTTTTAGAAGACTTGTTATCTGAATCACCCATTTTGACAAGTTATTATAAACTCACAGTACAGCCAGATGCCTTTAGACTTTCTTGTTTCAGACTTTCAGTTTAGATGTTACCTTTCATTGTGTAATATATTTATGGATGTAAGAATGATTGCTTAAGGTAAGTTGAGAACGGTACATACAAGGCCATTAATAATTCTGTAGTACTCTGCACCACCAACAAGAACAATCTCAGCAATGACAGCAGCAATAAGATTGATGGGGATGGGCTTTCCAAAGTAGTTCAATGTGTTCCCATCAAGAAGCAGAGCTCCAGTCTGTGATTGGTCACACAAACAAAAGTGTCATCATCTCATTTCAGAACAGTAAGAGCCACAAAAACTCAACAAAGGCCACTTGAAGAGTGACTACGCTGAAGTAGATATATTGCCAACAGTGAGTATAGAGAATAAGGGCTATACTCAAAACAATCAAATTCTGCAGTACAGCTTCAAGAAATTTGGCATCAACTCAAGATAATTAAAGTTTCTTTGCTCAGACTCAGAGATCCTAGAGGGCTTTTAATTGCCCTATGTATGAGGCAGATCTATTGAATTAGAGAGTTATAAAATTAAGAATTGTAGAATAACTTTGACACAGTGAGAGCAAGCAAACCTTGAACCAAACGGCCTCAGGACCACAGTTAGCCCCAAACTTGTTGAAGGCCTCAGGAATGATGAATCCAGCAGCACCAAGCATTGCCCACCTGGCGTGGATCAATTCATATGCCTGATATCTGCATTCAGAGATCAAGAATCACAACATTATAAATCAAGTAACGTAACACATAAATATATTCAGCAATTCTAACATGTGCTTGATTATGTATAGATTGTTAGTGTTTAACATACTTGGCGAAGTCCTCTGGCTTCTTGCTGAGACCAAACGGGTCATAACCATAGCTGCAAGCACACAGATCAACACAAATTAAGCAACGCAAGAACCAAAGTTTCACAATTAATTCCAAGATAAACCCATTTCCAGTTTGTTTCCTCAATTAAGTAACCATATCTCTCAATTGTCTGTTACACATTTCATCATGAAGCATCGTATCATTTGGAGTAACTAGAATGCCAGATGGAGTCAAAATATGGTTTCTTATGACAAAAATGTTAATCAGACTATAACGTGATGAGTCACATAGAATGTAAGAAAAGGAATAGAGCTTTTACAAGGGAAGACACATACTCTCCGGGAACTTCTCCGTTCAAGTACTCTGGGATCTCAGATCGGTCCAAGAGACCCTCAGGCAAGAAGATCCTTCTGTCAGGACCTATATGCACCCCACGACATGCAAACACAAGTTAATTATAAAGTATAAGCCACTAGTTTCAAGCGAAAAGGAGAAGGAGCTGAAGACTCACCGTACCACTTGGCGAGCTCATCGTTGGCCGGAGCGACGGCGGCGGGCTTTGCCTTGGAAGGAGGAGGAGGGGCAGCCTTTTTCCTGGAGAAAAGAGCGACGGTCTTGAAAGTGGCAGGGCTGGAAGGCGACGGTGGCGGAGCCGACCTGGTGGCTCCATTGAAGGTAAGAGGGTTTCCGAGCATCTCAGAGACGACGAGGGAGGCCATGGTCGGAAAGCCTCTGAGAGAGAATCTGGAAAGGAGAAGCTGAAGATGAAGAAGGAATGTGGACGGCGGAGGGAGGAGTAGGTGATAATAGTATATGCATGGTTCTGGTGGATGTGGACGTGCCACGTGGGATTCATGTTCGTGGGATCTGATTGGTTGTTGAACATGAGTAATCCAATGCAGGGATTTCATAGGTTGGTGCCTGATACAACGAAGATGATGGTGATGACGTGGAATGCTTTCTCAAGAGGTGGATTCTTCAGGCGTGGATTTGGATAACATGTTTTATCTCATTGGTTTCCGTATCATTCATCCTCGTCCGTTTTGTTTTACCTATGAATTTAGGTAAATTTCTTCATCAGTTAATGTTTCCGTAAATTTCTTCCAAGCAGGTGAAGCAATCTCCACCACAAACGCTGCTGCCCCACACTGTAGCCAAATGAGACCATTGATATCATAAATTATTGGGTTTTAACTTTTATAGAGATTTTTTTTGCTTGTTTAGATTTAGAACTCGGAAAACAAGTCAAACCTGTCAGATTGACCCGTATAAACCCGTTTAAGTTGAGCGTCAGGCTTGTATTTTGGAGTATTGAAAGGAAAGTTGCTTAAAAAGCCAGTCCTGTGAGGCTGAAAAATAAACGGGCCAGCCTTGTAAGGCTGCGAGTTAGCTTGTTTAAGCCCATTAATATTTTTTTAAAAATTTCTATATTTTTTTCTTAATTTAAAAAAATTCATAATGTTTTACATATAACACATTTTTAGTTTTACTCACATCAACAGCTCACACAAACAGTATTCATGAAAAAAAAAAAAACATGAAAATTACAAAGTGTACAACTAGATATATTCAAAAAAATGTATTGTTAATTATAAGTTGTCAAAACCTATTAAAATATTGTATGTGTAATTTTTATGGTCTTTATTTGTCATTCTCCCTTTTTTTTATGCTTGAAATAGAATTAATCAAAAAATCTTTTGAATTAAAATAAAGATTTATATCATTTTTATAGTTAGAAACGAATTTAGAACTAGGGATGATGGACTTTTTTCTTTTTTGTTGGTAGGACGAATGATTATTTTTTATGTATACTATGTTTGTTAGTTAAATTTTTTTGTTAATTATTTATAATTTAACTAAATCATCCATATTATAATTATTTACTGAACTTAGTGCTTATTTAGTTATTTATGTCTGTCTTATATTTAGTTTGTTTATTCAATAGAGTTTATTATACTGTGATAAATGTTTAGACATGATGATATTTATGTTTGTGATTTAATTTTATTTATATTTATACCTTTTATTAGTAATTTTATTGTTTCACTTTTATTATTTTGATCAAATAGGCTAAATAAAAAAATAATTGCATTTTAGTTAAACAAGCCAAAGCTCGTGAGCTGGCTCAAACCCATTATCTCATGAGTCAGGCTTCAAAAACTGCTTATTTATGAAACTCGGACTTAAACGGACCAGCTCATTTAAACCCCAACCTGTGACGGGCTGATCCGTTTTCCTAGTGTTATTTAGATTCGCCATTTCAATTTGCTTGCGAACAAACATTCAAATTTGCTGCAGATATAAAAAAAAAACATTCATCTTTATTATTACTACTACAACTATCTTGTCTTTAGTATAAAAACTAATTTGATTTTTAATTTGATAATACCTAAATCTTTTTTGTCAAGATAGTCTTTTTAATAGTTACACGTATTAAAAATTCTATTAAATATTTAAAGCTAATATAATTGATTAATAAGAATATTTTTATAAAAAAAACAGCACCTATTTATTACAAATAACAAACTTAACAAGTTTTCATAATCTACTCAAATTAGCCAACCAGCTCTTATATTAAAAGCTATGAGTAGTATTAATTTAGATTCAATTTTTTTAATCCGATAGAGTAATTTGTGCCTCTTTTGGTGTAAGATTGAAGGAAATAATCAACATATGAAAGAGTTTTTTTCCCTCCAACAAAGTCACAATTTTTATTCAAATCCTGAAAGCCAAGTCAATTAAAGAAGTTGTTATTTTATAATATCAATTGTTATTTTACGATTATTAATCAATATTTTTTTAAAACTTTATTGCTTATTAATCAACAATATTCTAATAAGCATGGGAGGGCGTGCATCAAGAAAACACTTCTATAATTCGATTCACACTATCCACCTTTTGTTTTTTTGGTTGTTCCTATTGTAACAGACGAGGCCTTATTCAGCCTGTTCTCTAAAAATTTCTTATATAAATCAAAGAGGACTTGGAGAATTTGTTAAGTAGCACAACCACTGAGGATAGAGGAATACAGTTACAGTGAGGCCAGATGATAACACATAAGAACATTCATTATATATCTGAGCATCTCATCTACCATCATACCAGACTACACATGCTATATTGTAGCTGCTATAAATTGACATTCATTATATATTTGAGCATCTCATCTACTATCATACCAGACTACACATGCTATATTGTAGTTGCTATGAATTGCTATATCACTAGTTTTAACAATTATACATAAAACAAATCAGCAAATTCAATTCCATTCATCTTCTCCACTTCTCAATTTCTCTGGTTGTCGTTCTGATAAGCTTTTTGGTATTGATGACGAGTTCATCCACAAGTGCAGCAATATCGTCCCTGTCGACAGCCAGGAAAATATTTATAAACCACAAGAAAAAGGATGACGAGATGAAATTGAAACCAATCCCAATCATTTCGTACACAGACAACTTCCACGGTATGAATCTGAGTGTACAGTGCAGGTATAACCTCTTGTTACCACTTTTTTTTTTTTTTTTTTTTACTGAAGTAATCCCAACAGTGAGACCAAGTTTTGTAGTCCTATGCAAATATTTTACTAGACCGTTCTAATATTTAAACTTTCAGCGTTTCTAATTCTCTCTCTTGGATGAGATTAACAGCTGTAGGCAACATTAAGGTTCAACAGCATTTTTAGCCCCTTTAATTTGCCCAAACTTGAAAATAAGCGATCTTAGTTTTCATTGCAGCAGTTCCATCGAACTAGTTTTCAAGTTGGAGTAATTTAGGTCCAGTGTGTTAACTTTCAATCAATACTATTTAAAAAGAAAATTTGTTGACATTATTTTTCCTTAAACTATATATCCCTTCACCTACTACTTTTCAAGATATAAGTTCTTTCAAACAGATTGGATATCTTGTGCAGATGAATGGAGGACTTTTCTAGTTGATGTACCTACATCATATGTAAAACAAATTTTGGTAAACTGGAGGGACCGAAACTGGAATTAAGCCTAAAACATTTTTAGAGTTCAGATCGTCCTATCTGCCTCATAATATGATGATATGGTCCCAACACTATGCTCCAATGAAATACTAATGTCCTTAAAATAATGAATATCAACAGAAATGAGTACGTACATTTTTGGATAATAACGGAAATTAGAGTAAAGAGCAGAAATCTTCTTATATGAACATTTTTCTGATTTTAAGCATGACTATTTATCGGTTTTACCTTATCCACATCTTTCTTTAACTTTATAACAAAAAACGACACATCAAACCAAAGATTAGTTTTAGCTTTAATATAGGAAAACAAATGGAACGATTTATCCAAATAATTATTGGTAGTTAAATGGAGCAGAGAAAAACATAAATTGCTTGACAAAATGAGAGCATTTACATCAACAGAGGCGTAAAAGAGAAAATGTACTTACTGAGAAGGAACATTTCCTGAGTTACGGAATGGATTTCCAACATTTGAGTACCTTTTGTTCTCATCTTGAGCAATTCCCCTCCCCACTCCATACCCAAACCCAATTCCAACCCCACAGCCAGCACCAAATCCATAACCAATTTGCAATCCAGGTATTCCAGGACCAAGCCCCACCCCTGAAGTCAGAAACCCATTAAGCCTTGAGGAAGCTATAAAAAGGGTGAAGAATACGTTCTAAAAAAAACCAAAACCAGCAACATAAGCTCCATTTCCCTCATAGCATAAAATGCAAGACGATGCCAATAAAAAGTTGCAGAACTATATGAGGTCATCGGCAAAAGTCACAGGAAAAGAGAATAGTATAAAAAGAAATATGAGAATGAGCACACTTCTTCTCACTTTAGCTATTAGTGATACATTATCCCCAAGCCTCAATTGGGATTAACTCCCATTAGCCAAAAGTTCTCAAAGATATATAGGCAAGCCCAAAAAAAGAAAAATCTTGCTCTGAACTTCAACAAAGTTAAACAGTTAGGGAAAGCTTCAAATGACAAAACTCCTCAGAAATGCTTGTCAAAGTCTTGATTAGATCATGAATTCAAACTGTATCCATCACTCAGAAGCCAAACAATTCAAAAATTGCCCACCAGCACACGGTTTCTTTCTAAATGGTGAAATAGAGATGCACAATAATACCAAATCAATAATACATCATAATCAAAAGAAGTACGGTTTGAAAGTGTTCTGCATGGCTTTTGCATTTTGACATCCAGTCCCCATTTAGGCCTGGTGAGCCCAAAATAAGTTGAACATAAAAGGAATAACACTAAACCCATATAAAGGAAAATAAGAAGGTCATAAGACACCGCAACAAATTACCATGTAGAGCTATTAAGCATCGAGGTGCATCCACTCAATTATTCAATTATTCAATATATCAAAGCTTATAAGAGATTACAATTACAAGTCCTAACAGTCATTCCATATTTCTGTTGAAAGCAATAACCTTAGCACTAGCATGTCAAATTAATGAAGACCAAAGTAGCATGAGATTCCTAGTCCTACATTGAATAATATGGATTGCTTTGTGAGATAATTAAGTGGATTGGTTCTTCCACCTTAAAATTTAGAAGCTTCTCCACCCACTTTGATGCTCATTAATAACACCAGAATTGTACCAGACTTCAATCACTAACGTTTAGTTCATCCTTTTTGCCCCAGCTCATCATCCAGACTTCAACCTCTCAGCAGTGGCCCCGTCCTCTGTATCCATTTTTTACATGATCATAACACCAGCCCTGTCCTAATTTCAGCTTTTCAACCGGTAAGCATTGGCCTCAATCCCTCTTTTCTCTCTGGTGCGTGGACGAAGGGCACATAAATTATTAGGAAAATGAAACTTCTTTTCAAAAAACCAATTAGATATGTCACTAAATGCTATGCAGCCCAGAAAGCTACTCCAGCCATCTTTGTGATTTCCAGGACAACATTTGAGTAAAACTAAGGCAGCAGAGCAGCTAACAAGTTACAAAATAAATATTGATATGTACATTCCTCAGGTCTTTCAGCTTCCTACACCGCTCAAACAACTGAACAAGTGCGACGAAAAGGGAACAGTTAAGAACATTTCAGACAATTAACCAATTGAAGATAAAAAAGTTGCATGATAAAATGAGATGACATGCAAAAGCGTTTTCAAAAGCCATGAATCTCTCCAAGACAGGAACAACGGCTGAAATAGACACTCATCAGGTGAATCAATTCATATACAGAATAAACAGATATTCAACCACTCGGAACTTAAAGAAAGGAGCCAACTTCGCGTAAATCATCTCACTAACAGCAGGCGAGTGAAAACTTTAACGGCAACCGATGAATTGAACTTCGCAACTCGAAATTGGCTCATAGAAGGGGTGATGGGATGTAGATATCAAGGAAAATAGTAAAGAAAGTGACGGATAAATCCGCAACGAGTATGGACTAAAAATGAAACCTGAATTGTAGAAAAATAAGAAAATGTACCTCCGAGAAGGCCAACTCCGACGCCGAAACCACAACCGACGCCAACTCCAAAAGCGGGTCCCACCTTGCCGAGATTCCTGGACTTAACCACCGGAAGTTTCCACAGCAAACCCTTCTCCTCACTGTCGTCTCTGCCGTTCATCTTTACTCAGCCAAATGAGAGTCAGGGTTTCGCCAAAGAAGGAACAAGGAGCAAGCAACAGTATCAGCTCCCCGCAGTCAGCGATCTGCACAAGAAAATTTCGTAACCTTGAAAATCTAAAACAAAGATTTAAATGTTTTTTAAGCTTAAATGTATTGTTGAATGGAAAAATCAATATGCGATGTCCATAATTTGTCTTAACTCTTACGTATGTCCCTAGAGTTTGAATATTTGCAAGCTTCTCCATATATTCTTCAATGATGACATAATTAGTCCTCAAAATCGCTCATTTAATTAATCCGTGCCTCTTTGGATAGCTCAAAAAACTACTTATGGAGGCCCAAAATGTGTTTTCGAAAAATTTATCCAAAAAATACCTTTGGCCAAAAAAAATTGTCCAAATGCCTATACTTTGATTAAATCAAGACTTTCAACCATGTTATCTCAAATAATTTTCGCATGCTCTGGATTCCTCTCATAATCGATTATGAAAGATAAAAAAACATGTTTTTTTTTTAAATTATGCAAAAAAAATTTTATACATATCAAAATTAGATACGAACCCAAAACCGAAAATTTCTATTCAAAGTCAATATGTTAGAGGGAACAAAGGGCGAAGCAAGTTTACAAACTTCATAATTACTCCATACTTGGCAGAATTTGAAAGTGGTCATGAGAAAGCAATTGTTATCCTGAATGTATTTGTTTGGAGGGTTTTAACCTTAATAGCCCATTTGGTTGGATTCTATGCGAGGAGATTATATGTAATCATAATGTAATGGATTGATACAATTATTTGGTTGAATTTGTGTAATGTAAAAGGAATTATATTTGTAATCCTGATTACTTTAAATAATATAAAAAGAATTACACTTCTAGAACTAATGAGTGGGAATACAGACCTCTTGTAATCGAATGAAAAAGACATTATTACCATTATAATTTTTAAATGGACCAAAATATCTTTAATGAAATACCCATAAATTTACCACTACTGACCCACTCTCTTTACTGCTGCTGTTATCACCTATGAACAAATGTGCCGCCGTTGTTGTCATCCATGAACGAAGGTCTACTATCAACTTGTTGCTTTGATTTTTTTCTCTTTGAAGCAATTTGATAATTCTTTCGCTGAAATTAGCTTAATTTTGCTTTCCTCACCCATCAAAAACTATCCTTGTCTTATGTTTTCTGAACTCATCTTAATTAGTACGACTATCAATCTCCAGCAATGATGATACTATATATTTGCCATGATTCTCGACTAGTCACTATGATTTTTTGTAGTAATTTCTAAGCTTCTTTGCCCCACCCCTTTTTCTAGTAATGGGTCTCGATATAATTAACAACTTATTTTTGTGTTTCTAAGATGGATTAGATGACATAATTAACAGCTCTTTTTTTCCTAAAAAATTTTGATAATAATTTTTCTGAGTGCTTTTATGCGCTACCTTATGAGACATACAGAATATTGATTGATTCATTTGTGATTAAGTTGCTTTTTATCTTTTGTGATTTTTTATATTACTTCCTTATTGTGGGTATGAAATGGGTGCTATAACCTTGTTTAGTACTTGTATTTTATTTTCTTAGTGACCTTTTATAAGTTGAAATCTTATATAAAGTTTATTACTTCTTTTTCACTTGTTTTAAATAATCATATCACTTATATATATTATATATAATATATATGTAAATAAGTGTAATTTTGTCTTTTAATACATTTTTTTTTGGTATAAACTATCCGGTATCCAACCGCGCCTTTTCTGGGCCCTAGCCTCTTTGGGCCAGTTGTACCGAGCGATCGACTAGTCCGGATTCGGGTCGGACGACAAGTAAAGCCTCCCCGGTACCCTTTTTAACAAGTGAGGATTTGAACCCTCGCCCTCAAAGAGCAGAGACTGGCCTCACTTGTGACCTAGCCAGTCACCACTAGGCCAGGAGTATTCGGGTCTTTTAATACATTATTATTACCTGTTCCCATATTCTTAGTAATCTAACCAAACATTTTTATGTCTATGTATAATCTTTCTTTGATAGTATACCAAACAAACTCATATAATTATTATTACATTACATTCCATTACATTACTTTATATTCCTTGCATGTTTCATGATTTAGTTGACCAAACGGGCACTAATACTCTTTACTTAATAGAGATTAGTTTCAAATCCAAAATGGTTTGAGGATATTCTGAGTTATATCCAAAAAAAAAAAAGCAATTTGTTCATAGTCATCATCACTATAAACATATTACCTCCAGGTCTTAATATAAGACTTAATTAAATTAAAAAAATTAGTTAAATTAGTTATTTATAATAAATATGTGTCTTTTTTAGAATATCCTTGCTAATTATGTGTATTAGCTAAAACTACTATTTGATAGAATATTTAATATATCACTATTAAGGACTAATTTGAAAAAATAGATAAATATAAAAGACAAAGTAGATTGAAATCTTATATTTAGGACTAAATTAAAAGTCTAATTGGCTCTTATATTAACGATTGAAGGTAGTAAAACGCAAGATGCAATGCCTATATCAAGGTTTCAAGAATGCACAAGTAGATTATAACCATGAGAACGAACTCCTAGTGATGAGAGCTAAAATAGAGGAGGATGAGGAGGCTACCATGAATCTTTACATAGATGGCTTGCATTCAGAAATCAGAAATGAGGTGAAGATGCAGGACTTTGTAGATAAAGAATGAAAAGAAAGATGGCTACGTGAATGAAGATAAAGAGAAGAAGAAAAAGGACGTGCAGTGATGATTGAAGTGGGGCCGTCGTAAAGTTGAAAAGAAAATGAATCACAGTTGAATATTAGAGTATAACCCTTTGTCTAATCAGATATTAATTAACCAATTAAATACTAACTTGTATTAACACAGTTGATGTTGTTGAAAAGATGGAAAAGAATGATTGGCTTGAGGTGAGACTAATGTTATTGGCGTGAGATATGAGTAATATTTATTAGCGATGCAGTTCATAAGATTCAGCAGGATCTTTTATCTTGTGATAGATAGGTGAAAGAAATACAAGAGAACACGTCTGGTGCAGAAAGGCTGGTGGAGGAAAAGTAGGAATAATGGGAGTGCGATGTTTTAGCACAGTGACGACTTCAGTTTTTTCCTTTCAAATGAAAAAAATTTAGGTGAGTTTAAGATTTGATTATGCCTCCAAAAAATACGATCCACTAACAAAGTCCTCATACAAGACTTGAACCAATGAATATATGGATTATGAGTCAAATCCTTACTAATTGGATAATTAAGTTTTTACTTTTGACTATATCAATCAATTAAAAAACGAAAACCAACCAGGGCCTTTTGAAATAGTGACTCTATTCTTACAACTATGGTCCCCAAGCAGTGTATGAAGGACATTAACCAGTATTCTTCCAGTCCTAAATATAAGAACTACTTTGTAATGCAAATTATGTCTTATATTTAGGACCGGAAGAGTAACACACTGTTTGAGGAACAAGTTGGCAGACGCAGATGTTGGGTGGAAATTAAGGCTGGCAAGTCGCAACCCTTGCGCTGGACCATGGTTTTGTGGGGTGTTGTTGTCTGACCTTGACTTTCTCCTTTTCTGCCTATCTTTTCTTCTCTGTTTTCTTCTTCTCATAGCTTCGAGACAAAAGCACAGCGAAGAGTTCTCGTTGACATTTCACCTCAAAATATAACATTCTTGGTTTTATCCAATGCAGAGAAAAAGAATAAAAAACAAGTTTCAGCATCAAACTAAAAATGATAAAATATATGGTCACTTAAACCAGATAAAACTATTGAGTTATTGACCTTCGTATGATTCAATACTGAAGCATTACTCTATAAATATTATCACTGTTCTAGAATTAATGATGAGTTGTGAGTCCAAGTGCACGACAGCGTACGGATAATTATTCCGCAAGTAGAAGCCATCTTTTCTGACCAATCCATGTGGTCAAAGAGCAATAAATATGACAAAGAGATAAGACCTACACATTTTCATGCCCCCCAAAAAAGAAATGCTAAGATCAGATCGACAAGGACACATGAATTGCCTATATAAGAGACACTTCGCATTCTGGTTTAAGCAGAGCAGAAGCATTACCTGGTGTTCAAATGGCTTCTTCAAGCTTCCATTTCTTCCTCTTCCTCTTCTCATTAGCCACTTTCTCAGTTTCCCCTTGCTTTTCACTTTCAGATCAATCTCATCCTTTCAATCTTCCCATTAAGAAAGATCAATCAACCAATCTCTACTATGCTTCAGTTGGCATAGGAACTCCTCAACACAACATGAACCTAGTGATTGATCTTTCAGGACCAACCTTGTGGTATGACTGTAACGAGCACTACAACTCGTCATCCTTCCGTCCTATTCCTTGTGAGTCACAAAAATGTCCCCAAACTGGAGGATGTGTTGGTTGCTCGGGCCCCTTTAGACCAGGTTGCTCAAACAACACTTGTGGCCTTAACATAATCAACATTTTGGGCAGATTTATCTACAGCGGCAGCTTAGGTGATGATGTCTTGGACATGCCCCATCTTCGAGTGCCTCACTTCCTTTCCGGTTGCTCTCCCTCAGATTCTTCCTCATCATCTGAATTTAATGCGCTGGAAGGCTTGCCTAGAGGCACTTCTGGGATCATAGGTCTTGCAAGGACTGAGTTATCAGTACCTGCACAACTCTCATCAGCTTATAAGAAACCTCTCAAGTTTTCTCTGTGTTTGCCCTCTGCAACCAACAAAGGATTTGCTGATATGCTTATTGGTGATAGAGAAGTGTCCAAGTTTCTCCAAACTACCCCGCTTGTTGTCAACCCTGTTGCAACTGGTCCGGTATCTGTAAGTGGTGTACCTTCTTATGAATACTTCATTGATGTGAAATCAATCAGGATTGATGGTAATGTGGTGAACTTAAAGCCGTCATTGTTGTCTATTGACAAAAAGGGAAATGGAGGTACCAAAATAAGTACTATGAGTCCTTTTGCTGAGTTGCACAACTCAGTTTACAAGCCCTTTTTGAGACAATTCATCAAACAGGCTGCAGACAGAAAGTTGAAGAGAGTGGCTTCAGTACCACCATTTGAGGCATGCTATGATTCAAACACCATTACTAGATCTGGTGTGCCAAGTATTGATTTGGAACTACAAGGAGGAGTGAAATGGACTATCCATAGGACCAATTCAATGGTAATGACTCAGAAAAATGTGGAGTGTTTGGGATTTGTTGATGGAGGAACAAAGCCAAGAATGTCATTTGTGAAAGCTTCAATTGTAATTGGTGGCCATCAACTGGAAGATAATCTGGTGGTGTTTGATTTGAATTCCTCAAAACTGAGCTTTAGCTCCTCCCTTCTTCTCCACAACACAAGCTGTTCTCGCTTTTAACGCATTCAAGTTTGAGATTCATCATCCATGGTTCTATGGATCATGAAGCAGAAGAATAATCCTCTGAATTAAAGAATGCAGTTTTACCTTTGAGTTCTCTGTCATTTGAAATTTTATATTGTGTTACAACTCAAATAGAAATTGAAACTCAAACCGTGTTTGTTTTCTCTCTGATTCAACTATTACTTAGGACCTTGTAATTTTTTTGTTTTGTTTTTTTGGTATGAGAGGACCTTGTAATTTTTAATGAAAGAAAAATGGACTTTGTAATAAGAACTATGTAACATTAGGCCCATGTAATAAATAAACACCAAGCCCAATAAAAACACATCTTAGGCCCAATAAATTTTCTTCACGGTTTACTACTTTACTTCGCACAAATTATTGTTCTCAATTAATTGAAAATTTAAAAATGAATTTAATAACTTTCAGTGTAATAACTTTAGAAAATAAATTAAAAAATTACTATCATCAAAATAATTCAAAATAATAAAACTATGAGGTAACACAGTGTTCTTGCTTATCAATTTTTGAAGCATCTGCATTGTCAACTAGTTTTTATATTTAAGATTGGAAGTAGTATTAAAAAACGTGGACATCAACTGATAAGGAAGACTGTGCTAATTTAACCAAAGCCTCATGTTCAAAATTTGAAGATGCAACTGTGTTAACTCCTCACCTCAATTCGAATTAGCTGGAATATCAAAGAAAATTCATGCGTAAAAAGCCAATTAATTACGACAGATTATTTAAAAAAATGTCAACATATAGTTGTAGCTCATTATGTTTTGAGTAAATAATGAATCCAATGCCCGTTGCTCCACACAATAGTAAGTGCAAAGGATGCTTATAGTTACTGGGATTTTCTGAAATGTCATAGATGACAATGTTTAGGGGGTGTTTGGATAGAAATCAAATCATAATTTTAAAAGTGATTTTACGATATACGAAGTAAATATATGGAGGAGTTTATCTCGATTTACGGAAAAGTGTTTTTAAAAAGCACTTCTCCTAGTTCTTAGACACCTCCTTAGTATCAGTTGCAAACCATACTTTGGTTTGAGACTCCCTTGTTGATTTTGTATCATAAGATAGATGTTGCAGGATGTGTTTTTCTTGATTTGTTTTTTTTGCTGTTAATTTTTTATTTTGTTGGCTATTGCATTATCTATTTTTTACACGTTTCAGATGTTCTGGGTCAGTCTTTTTTTCCTTTGATTTATTTGGGCTTTGCTCAAATTGACACAATGTGTTTGGTCCTTTTTTTTTTAAATATAAAATTATCATTTCATCAAAAAAATAATGAAGTGAGAAAAGGGTTGAGGTTTGATTAAAAATTACTTAAAATAAATATAAAATGTGCCAATATCTTTATCCAAAACGAAAGTTTTCTTTAATTTTTTCAATGGAAGAAATTATGATTAGATTAGATTTTATATCCATAATGTCATTTTCAGGCTAGGTATTATGCGCCTTTAATTTACAGAGTTGAAATTGAAAGGCTTGGATGAACACCAATCAATTTGTTCTTGTCACCAATCATATTCTCATCCATATCATGGTTCCAACATTCGATGGTTTCACTTCCAGAACCAGATCAATGAATATATATATATATATATATTATATTTATATTTAAATAGGCTAGTTTATGTTTTTAATTTGTGCCACATAACGTGGGATTATTTTTTCCACAAAAGGAAAAATCTTATTTCAAACGATACTCATCTCAATTACACCCAAAAAAAAAAATGATAGGCTGATAAAAAATAAAGCAAAAAAAAAAGTTTGATACTACCTCCAGTTATTAATATAAAGCTTGTTTAATTTTTATTTTGATCCTAAATATAAGACCCCAATCTATTTTGTCTCTTATATTTATCTATTTTTTCCTAAGATAATTTTTTTAATGATAGTAATTCTAGCCAATACATTTAACTACCAAGGATATTTTCAGAAACACAATATTTATTTATTACAAATAACTAACTTAACTAGTTTTCTTAATCTACTTAAATTAGTCAACTAGCTCTTATATTAAGGACCGGAGGTAGTATAGACATTTGTCACTAGAATTATAGGCTCCCTTTATCCTAAATAAATGAGCTAGTCAATTGAGAAATTTGTTTTGATCCTAAACATAAAACATCAATATGTTTTATTTTTTGAATTCATAATTTTTCTCTTAACGATGATAATTAGGCATGTTAAACGAATTTTTCATCAATGAATTCAATACAAATATTAAATGGGATTTATTTATTTATTTTAGTTATGATCAGAGTGAGCAGTATACACTATGTGACTCTTGGACTCTTGGTTTAGATTTATCACCAGATGAATGAAACATAGGAAAAAGTTGGACCTGGAAGCATATATACTTTGTGCATCAGTCAAATTTTGGTGAAATTCTTGGATTCTGGCTTATCTTAACTCTTCTTATTGACCTTGACAAATACCTGATTTTGACACTTGAATTATCTGATTACATATAATAATATTTTACCTTATCAGAATCAGTGGCTTGATTAATGGGACAAATTTATAAGTACCAAAACGAAAATGGTAAAGAGAAGAAAATGTTGATTTAATTCTATATTTTTATGAGATGACCAAATTGTTTTGTTTATTTATTTGAAATTATAGTAGTCATTGTTCCCATAGTGTCTTACTACTTCCGATATTTAATATAAGACCTTTTTTTATTTTTATTTTGGTCCTAAATATAAAATCCCAATTCACTTTATCTCTCATATTTATGCATTTTTTTTCTCAAAGTAGTCCCTCTAATAATAGTAGTTTTAGCCAATACACTTGATTAGTAAGGATATTTGAGCAAAGACAACACTTATTTATTACAAATGACTAACTTAACTTATTTTTTTAATTTCATCAAATTAGTCAATCAGCTCTTATAATTAAGACTGAAGATAGTACTCAGTTTATCTTTAACTCAATTAGTTCTTATTTCAATAGAGCTGATGAATTTGTTCTCATGCAACTATTTTTTTCTTTTCAAAATTTATTTGTGTGTTGTGCCTCTATGTCACATCACACTACATTAAATTTCAAGTTAATTTTTTCCTAAAGAACAGCTCAACAGAAATTTCCCTACGCAAGCTTATAATGTTGGGTTTGTATATTATGTAATAAATTATACAGCAGCACTTTTCTGGCACAAATAAAAAAAAGAGAGAAGAAATTATAGCACTATGGTGCATTCGAATAATAGAGCCTGAAATACGTTGCACTGTTACGGTTTATTTAAAACTTTATTATAATATCGTTTCAAATTAAAAGATTTTTTTGGGGAAAATTTTTTATCTGTTTCATGATAGATTTTAGCCATAAATCAAGGGGCATTATTATAATGTTACTATTTTTTAAAAGAAAATTAAAATACTAAACTACTCTTAACTATTTTTAATTAGTGTTTAAACATTAGTTTAAACATTTTGTAATTTAAAATAGAGGGAGAGTATATCAATGGCAAATTACTAAAAAAAATCTCCCATTGCAAAATTTATTAACCAAAGGCACCAGAAATTTATTTTCAGGACATATGTGTAACTTAAGTTTAGTGGATGCATTTTTTTTTTAGTTTTATGTAATGTATCTTTAATTATGTGCAAAATAAAGAACATTTACACATTATTAAAGATAGGCAGCACAGAAATGAAGACGATTTAGTGATGTGAAATTTTTTTAATAGTTTTCTATATATTAATATTGATGATATACATTTTTGTGACAGATATCAACTCTAAATTTTTGTTTGATATGAAACATTGAGAATGAGCTGATTAAGAAAACTCATTAAAAGAGTATTAGTACGAGGGGTTATTTATTACTTAGAATTTGACAAATCCATGTAGGTGGGATTAGAAAATATCACATTCTTCCCGAAATTTCTTATTTCTCTTTACATGGATTTGTCCAATCCGAAATAACAAACAATATTTTATTACCTCTTGTTCTAAATATAAGAGATAATTGATTAATTTGAGTAGATTAAAGAAATAAGTTAAATTAGTTATTTGTAATAAATATGTGTTATCTTTCCTAAAATATCATTACTAATCAGGTTTCTTTGTTATAACTTAGAAGGACTATCTTGGGAAAAAAAAGAATAAATATGAGGGATAAAATGGATTTGAGTCTCATATTTAGGACCAAAATAAAATTCAAACAAGTTTTTATATTAAGAATCAGAGGTAGTACATTAATTAACAGGCTTTCTTCATACCAATAATTTAAATCCTTGCTCTTATTTTTAATACTTCATACCAAACGGATATAATGTTATTAATGGGAGAGACATTTGCTAATATTGAGATGAGGGGAGCTATAACACATCACTTGGGGTTGGGAGAATGGTCCCAATGGGGATCGGATATTCAATTGGCAGCCGCCAACAGCATATAGAATGGTTAAGATTGGACAATTTGCAATTAATTAATGTCATTTCTTCATTGTAATGATAATGAATATCTTGTAAGTTATGTAGGGTTCATCCCCACTCAAAATTCTCCACTTTTCTTGTGTTTTAATATAATTTAATTGTCATTAATATTTAATTAATTAAGTAGGCAGTGGTGTAGTGTTCTACCACTTTGATTCTGCTCCTCCTATCCCTAATTAGCACCACTCTCACCCCCCCTTCCATCTATCAAACTCTCCCAAAATCAATTTATTTGATTACTTTTCTGAGTTATTCATAGTGTTTTTAGCCTCGCAATAGGGCACAAACACTTGGATTGGTCTTGGATTAAAATATACTTCTTCCTATCCTATATAATTAACAACGTTTTTTAATACAGGGATGATCATATATAAACGATATTTTGTTTTTATTTAAAAATTTAATATACTTTTTTATTTTCACCCCTAATTAATTAGATGTTTCTCTCATATCTTTTTTCTACTTATTCTCTTTTATCTTTTTTTTCACTTATTCTTTCTTGCACTCATCATCTTCATAAATAAGGATAATATTTAAAAAATTGCATTCTGAGACATTTATTGATTTTAACTAATTTTAACCTATATTTTGACTCATGTGATTTGATTAGTTGTTGCTCATATATAGGAGGGGAGGGAATTTAGCAGCATGAAATTAGTTTAATAATTAAATGGCAAGGGTAGGATTAGTTTAATAATTAAATGGTAAGGGTAGGATAGGATGCTTGCAGAGGCGCATATACAAGCTCTTTTTATGATCTAATAATTAAAAATATGCATGCAGTTCAATACTATTTGTTAGTTAAATTGATTTTAATTAGATTAAATATTTTAATTTTATATACATGATTGAAATGTCAAAAAAATCATTATTGATATTTTACATTTAAATAGGTTAATATTAATAATGGCAATTAACTAAAAAATACGTTGGCAAAAAAAATTAACTGAAAAATAGTTCGCACCAATTAAATGCATAGTTTTATCATTGAGAAATATTTTACTTAAACAACAGTTGTATAACATTGTAATATAACAATAAAAAAGTTTTTACTCAATAAATAACATCAGTTTGTGTCAATAATACAAATATTGAACAACTTGAGTCAATAATTAGTTTGATTTTTTTTTTTAACTTACTCCCTCTGGTCTTTATTATAAAAATTTACCAACTGATTCACATGTATTATTAAAACTAGTTAAAAGCATTAAATTTGTCATAAAATTCAAGTAATTTTTAATGTTTTTTTGGTGAAATATATTATCCTTATTAATCACACTAAATTTCAACATTATATTAATTTTTATTCTCTCACTAACCTTATTAAATATGAGCATATAAGAAAAAATCATTTAATACTTATTGAAACTATTGAAGGTTCTTTTAAAAGAACCAATAATTTCTTCTAGAAGGACTCCTATAATAAGAATAAGATGGAGTATAAGTTATGGATTATTTTTCACCAATTCCAAAAATAACTGCTAATGTAGAGATTTCATGCCGATTAAGGCATTGGCTCACTGATCCCTCAATTGATTGAGTTGGTTCACTTTAATTTGGAAAACTAAGATATTATATTCTAGTCCATTTCATTTTATATACCAAATGCATCCCATCAAAATTAGAACACATGAAATAACAATGAGTGCCAAATTTAATCGAGCTTTTCCAATAATAACAGACAATTCAGCATTTGATCCTATCAACTAATTCAAATTCAAGTAAATATAAGATATACTAAGAAAAAGCTCTCCTTATATGATTAGTCATGCCATCACAAGTTTCAAACTCCATAACCTTTTTTAATTTCTTTCACAAAAAATCACAATAAAATGATACTTTCAATTTGAAAAACCTCAAAAAGTCGCTTGAATAAAAAAAAAAATCATTTCAGTCACACATGATTAAATAGAAATTTTGAAATTTGTTAAAATAACGATATTGCCCTTATGTCATTTGTGCTTATTCTCTAAACATATTTTGAAAACATGTTAATTGCGTTACCAAACTTATTAATAGTGTTACGTAATTTGTTAATCATGTTATAGATATTGAAAAATTCTCAATTCGTTAGACACTCAAAAAAATTTTAAAGTCAAAATACCTCTCAACTTATGTGGTGAAAGTGTTATTAAAGTTATTAACGATGTTAATGAAATTTGAAAAAAAAAAACCCCATTTTCACAATTTTCTAAAAAATAGGGTGGTAATTATGATACCAAACTTATTAATACCATTATATGATTTATCAATCATGTTACAGAATTTAAAAAATTTTCAATTTCTTAAGTACATAGAAATTTCTCAAAGTCAAAATACCTCTTAGATCACGTGGTGAATAGCATTTATTACAGTTGTTAATATTATTACATGAGTTGTTAACTATATTAATAAAGTTGGAAAAATTCTAGTTTCACAATTTTTTGGAACATAGGTTCATAATTGTATCATCAAATTTGTTAATATTATTATATGACTTGTCATATAACGCAATTACATGAAAATGGAATTTTTTCAACTTCATTAAGGCGGTTAACGATTCTTATAATGATATTTATAACTCTAATAATGCTACTCATCACGTGATTCGAGAGGTATTTTGACTTTGAGAGATTTCTAACTACTTAATAAATTGAAAAATTTTCAATTTTTGTAGCATAGTTGACAAGTGATATAACAATATTAACAAATTTGGTAATAGAATTAGCAACCTATTTTCTAGGAAATTGTGAAAGTGCAATTGCTTTCAATTTCGGCAACACATTTAACAACTTTAATAACACTATTTACCAAGTGATCTGAGAGGTGTTTTGACTTTGAAAGATTTTTGAATGTCTAATGAATTGGAAAATTTTCAACTTCTATAATATGGTTAACAAGTCATATAATGTTGTTAACAAATCTAGTAAAGCAATTAACAACATGTTTTTAAAATATTTTCATAGAATAAGCACTAACCACATGCATGAAAGCAATATAATCATTTCAAAAAGTTTCAAAATTCCTATTTTTAGGTTTTTCAAATTAAAGTATCATTTTATTATTATTTTATCTTTCTTTTATTACTTTCTGTTCTAAATATAAGAGCTAATAGTTTGTAGTGTAATTTACTGTTAATTTAAATTCACGCACAAACCTATTGATACCGTGTTAAAACTTGAGATTTCATCCAAATGTGGTGACCCAATAGCATTGTTACCGGGGCAGTTTGTTGTGGACCAAGCTCCATAACTTATTTAAAAGGTATTAGGTTCTTTATATCACTGAAACCAATCACCATCCACACTAGCCACTCTAGGTGAATTTGGCAAGTGAGTCCGGTAGTAACAAGAGAAATTAGCCATTTGACTTTTTTTGTGAATAAAATAATTCTTCTGACCAAACCAAAATAGTCATGGGCAGAAACATATGGGATTATTGGTAGAATAGAATATACATATGGCAATAAGAATCTCCTTTTTCTTCTGTTAATATCTGTATGTGCGTATGTGAGTGCCAGTGCACGGGTGGGCCTTGAACTTCCCCACCATAAACAAAAAATAAGCAAGCTTCGCCATCTCTCTCTATATATACACATATGGAGAACCTGTGGATGAGAAAAAAGAAACCTTTTCCAAAGTCAATATATCTTTTATGTCTGTGATGTTGCTCAATGGCTAGAGAGAGAAGAGAGAAGAGAGAGAGACCTTAAGATGCCCTCAAAAGAATCATATTCTTGCAGAACCAGGTTCTCTCCCACCCCTCCACCACCATCCTTCACTTTTCCCCCCTCGTTGACTCTCTTCACAATAATTACATCAAATTATTTGCTTTCTCTCACACCTATGTGGAGTACTCATCAAACCCTTCTAACCCAAGTTTCATTTAATGTGTCACATGTTTGTGTACTATATATCCGATCTGATCTTTCTTGATCTTTTGACTTTATCAGAAATAGTGATATCTGCTATGTATTGTAGCTTTGATTTTGATTATCCACTCACCGTTTTACATCAATCTCTTCGTTATCATGTTGGGGTCACCACTAATCCCATCATGATTAAACCAAATGAAAGGATTATTACCTAGACAGTAAGGTTTGGCATTTTCTGTGTTGTTATCATTACATTCTGTCACTTCAGGAATACAAGAAAAGAAAGGGCTTTTTGATTATCCTCTCGTTGACTTGAAACATATATAGATAATAGCCTATCTTTTTCTTTTTCTCAATAGAAAAAAAAAATAGAAGTGTTGTGTATTCAGACTGCTAAACAATCCACCAATAACAATTTTATATGGGTGAACATTCTTGTCCTTATTGTAATCTTTCCCCCTGTAAAATACAAGAGATTTGATTCTGCTTTTGCCCTCTACTTCATCAATCTCTCTCTCTCTCTCTCTCTCTACCCACCTTTATATTTGTGTACTTGTACAGCTTATTATTATCTCTACCCAGAAAAATTCCTGAGAGAGAATAATGGGTGTGGACATACAGGGAAAGCTTCGTCTTGCTCTTGGGTCTGTTAAGGACCATGCCTCCATTGGAAAGGCTTTGATCATGTATCACCATCAACAAGACGGCTTCTCCAGCATAGAGATCGCAGTTTTGCGAGCCACAGGTCATGATAATGGCACCATTGATGACAAATACATGCATGAGATTCTCTTCCTTGTCTCAAACTCTCCAGGTTCAATCCCTTTTCTAGCCGAGAAAATCTCTCGCCGCCTTAACAAGACCAAGGACCGCCTTGTCGCCCTCAAGACCCTCGTCCTTATCCACCGTCTTCTTCGTGGAGGTAACCGGAGCTTCGAGCAAGAACTATGCAAAGCCCATGTCTCAGGCCATCTGCAAATAAGCACGAGGTGTTTCACAAAGAACGGCTCATCACCGTCATCATCATCAGACCATCCCTGTGTTTGTTTTCTGCATAAATATGCATCTTATCTTGAAGAGAGGATGAAGTGGCTGATAAACCAAGCAGGGAAGCTAGAACCGATTATGTCAAAAGGATTAGAATTTAGGAGATACGATGAGAAATCCATTGATATGGTGTTTAGAACGTTGCCAAAGTGTCAGGTTCTGATTGATAAGGTATTGGACTGTTCTCCAGTTGGTGATGTTTTAGCTTATGATAGCTTGGCTCAAACTGCTATGAGCAATACTTTAAGAGAAAGCTTCCAAGTTTACAAAACTTTCAGTGAAGGCGTTTCAGCTCTTGTCAACATGTTCTTTGATTTAACAGCTTCAGCAAGAGGCTTGGCATGTGAGATACTCAAGAAAGCTTCTATACAGAGCGAGAGGCTTCATGAATTGTACCAGAACTGCAAGAAGATAGTGGAAAACAAGAACCTGGAATACCCACGTGTTCATATTATCAGTATGGATCATATAATGGCAGTAGATCGATGCTTAAGAGGAGGAGGAAGTAGCAGATCAAAGCCTCCACTTGCTCCTATTTTGGACCATTTGAGAAGATCAACTGAGTTGGAAATGGCAGTAACAACAGAAAAAGCAACAAGGAAGAAGAAAGTTCATAAAGAAGACAAGATTGATATAAACTTGTCATCAACCCTCTTCTCTTGGACAGTACTAGAGACCAAGATAAGCAAGGTCTGGGTTGTGTTTGAAGATGAACCTCCCAATAATAATGAATCATCACCACAAGTGCTTCAAGCTGCTCAGTCAAAATTTGGGGATATAATGAAGAGTGAGTATAGTTCTAGTTCTTGTGTGTTGCTAAACCCATTTTGATCATCTGGTATTGATAGAAAAGGTACAAAACATGCCTGATCATATCAAGTAACTAGCTACGTTGATGAGTTGTTTCATTTAGATATATAGTTTTGGTGAGGTTATGACATATACTGTTAATTGTTTTCTTTGTTGTATAAGTTTTGAGCAAAGTACTGTTCTTGATATATATATATATATCTGTGATTGATGGAGAAACTGCTGCTTCAAATGGTGTACTGTATGAACAATAATAACAAGATTACGAAGTTTTACCTGATAACAGGAATGGAAAGGACAAAACAGAACAAAGAAAGGGGAAGACTAATGTTTCAGTCCCTATAGTTGATGTTAATTACTACAAATCACTCCTTCAAGAAATCTAATTGTTAGCACGTTTGCCCCTGTAGTTTCAAGTCGTCTAAGAATTCGTCCATGGAAGATCCAGCAAAACAAACGAGGTAAATCATTAACCACACTTGTCCTTTTCTTGTGGGTTTTCAATGACGCATCAGGAAATTATATAACCTCATCAATGTGTGTGTGTGTGTGTCACATTTCTTCTAGCAACCATATGAGAACTTTCGTTTCCATGGCTATCTTTTGCTGCAAACACAACCATATTGGCATAATTATGAGCAGAAGAGATTTTACCATCTGAGAATTGGTTAAACAAGAGAGATAGAAATAAAGGACGAACAGAGTGTTGTCAGGTCATCGTCATTATTCATTTGCTTCTTCTTTTAGGCAAGGCCAATAAGAAGAGGACGAGATAGAGTTTCTGGGGTCGCTCTGTTCCTCTTATTTTCATTGGTTGAGATCAAAGCTAGGTTTTTAGCTTTACAGATCAGCTTCCAATTCCAACCTTACCCACCTTATGAATATGACCAACGAAGCCGGAAACTGTAGAAGAGTTCTTCAGATAACCACCATGGCCGGAGGTTACCGGAATTTTTCTTTCATGATATGATCATCCAGCTGATGAATGCCATGCATGACTTCACGTCTTCCACATCAGCAAACATTGACGCCGTCTTGCCGTGATCTATCAAGCTCGACAATGAATTTTCGAACGGCTTTCAAGATTGGGGACTAACACCTGGACGGGAAAGAAAGGGTGATGAGAGATCATTGATGCGGTTCAAAAAACTTGAGGGACTAAATTACAAATCAAGAGTTCAATTGGACAAAAAAAAACAGATGAAAGTAAAAATGAGATAAGCTTGATTTTTGGGTTAAAATTTAAAAATGATTTTGGTGGATAGAAAGAAATCATAAAAAGATAATACTATTGTTTTTTTTGTGACAAGATAATACCATCTTTAATTCCCGATATTTGTTGGCAAAAAAATTTCTGAAATTTAATTTTAGTTTAATTTAGTTCTAAAATTTGAAATAAATAATTCTAGTTTTCAAAACTACGTTTTGAGGTAAAAAAAAACATTTTTTGGGAACCAAAAATCATTACAAGGATCAAAATAGGATCAAATTTTGAATCAAAATCACTAGTTTCATATTTTAAGGATTGAAATCAAAATGATAAGGTCAAAATTGAGGAACTAGGTATTATATTAACCAAATCATAAATTTTTGATCTTTTATTAAAAGTTTAGTACTCCTCCAATCTTTAATATAGAAGTTAATTAGAGAGTTAATGTTTGTTCTATATATGAGACTTATTTCATATATTTTTTAATATTTTTTTTCTAAATCAACTTTATTTTCCCAACAATAATCAAGTAGAATAGAGAAGAAGGGAATTAAAGATACTTAAAATATTTTTAAAAAAATATATCATATTAACTAATTTAATCAACATATCTAATATACTTAAATTAGTTAATTAGATGACTGGAAGAGTATAAAACAATTAAGAAACGAAACAAAGGAATCAAGGTGGTTAAATAATATGAATACTTCTAATTAAACTATCCAAGTTGAATTTTAAAAATTACAGTCATTATTTTAATATAAAATAATAAGCTAACATTTTTAAGGGAAATAAAAGTTTAATTTTTACGTAAAAAATTCAAATACATTGAAGGATTTTTTAAAAGGAAACAAAATGGTTAAAATGTCTTATGAGTCGGCGCAAATTGATTATACATTTTTAACTCATATAAAACCGATCTCGAATTTAAGTTCATATAAATGTTAAAAATATTTTTGCAAAAAATTATTTTTAATCATATCCAGTAATATTTGAATTTGCTATATAGTAGTATCAAATATGAGATATATTCCTCTTTTTATGAGATGTACATAAGTTGTCCCTGGCAAAAAGTAGAGGATGTATTTTATACATGTGTGTGTATTTTATGTATAAGTTCTTGGGAACCGTTCATCAATGACAAACATGACTTTAATTATAATCAGATAATTATATCAAAATACAAAATGCATGGTTTAACGGGGTCGAGGTAGAGCCGGTCAAAAAAGAAAAACAGTTAGGGCGTAGGGAATAAAATAACAAAACTTAATATCGTCTCTTTTTTCAAAAGAAAAAAAAAAAGATAAGTATCCAAGGATTGTAGATTTTATAATTTTGATGGAGAGTAATTTTAGAAATTATAGTTGTTCTTCTAGAACAAAATTATTAAATTTTAGACTAAAATATACTAACTACCCTTTTATTTTACTTAAATTACAGAAATCTCTTTTATGTTTTAAAAATGTATATAAATCTCCCTTAAAAGTAAACTGTTGGCAGGAATGGTTTTTTGAAGAGTATAAGAAAAAGAGATGAAAAAGAAAGTGGTGCATGACGTCTTTAAGGCGTGGGCAGTATTTTCCTTTAGGCTTAATTCACTCCCACTTAATCCTATCTTTTAGGGTGCAAGTTGGGTTGACTAGTGAATTTTCTTCAGGATACAATGAAGACTCTTGAATATGGATTGTACTTCCCAAATTCAAGTAAAGACAATAATGGCTTTTACAAAGTGATAATTTGACTCTATCTCTGTGTGTAGACAAAGGCAATGAGTTTGATTTTAGTGTTTGTGTTGTGTTGTCTCCAAATGAAGTGATGGTGGAGAGTTTATATAGACCATGGAATGATACCTTGAAGAGATATGTTTTTGAATAAAAACTTATTAAATAAAACGTCACAACCATACGTTGGTTCATGAACCAACATAATTCAAATAAGTACAATAAATTTAATATGTAGGTTCATTTAATGTTTTAACTTCCTACATAACCTTTCATATAAATATATTAATTTATTTATATGAAGACATAACCTCTCATATAAATTTATTAATCTAATAAATTTATATAAGGACATGACTTTTCAAAAAACACATCTCTTCATTTTAAAAATATTCCAACATAAACTTTGTATATTTTACGTTCTATTGCCATACATTAATAGACGGTTAAGTTTGATTTCTAAATTTTTTAACTAAAATATTCTGCCTTAACATAAAAATTCTTTAAACATTTATATTTGTCAAAAAAAAATTGTTGATACAAAAAAAATCATTTTAATACATGTATTTTCAAATTTTTTAATCTATAATAGAATTTATTGATTTTGATTATATTATAAAATTTATAGTTTTAATTTTTCATCACAAATATAGAAACTTATTTATTTAGGTTTCCGTTAAATGGTTACAAAATATATTAAATATATTTTCCCCATCATATAATATAAATTATCTATGAGAGATTGTAAAAATTATTTAAATTCATAATTTAAAATTTTTAGATAAAAATTTTGCTAGAAATATTTATAACTTATTTAGGAAATTATATATTTATTTAAAAAATTCATTAAATTTTCATTTAAGTTTTTTATGTCTACATTAACTAAATTATTTAATTTTCTATCTCAAAGCAAAACAAAAAATTTTAAATTCTTCAAAACTTTTTAAACCAAAATTTAAGGATTTAGTATCATGAAGGGTAAATTAGTAAATAAAAATAATTTTAATATAATTTTAATTAAAAATTATTTTTTTAAGAATATTCTTACCGGACAGTTTAGGCTTAAGTATATGTTTTCAAAATATAAAGAAGGTCCGTATAATTAGAGCAAACTATAAAGAAGATCAAAATATTTTACTCTGAATTTTAAGACTCATTATTACGTTTTGGGGGGAAAAGACAGAAAGACTTGTTACTTTTTTGGGATAAAATAGCTAAAGAAAGTATGATTAACTGTGATCATTATTGACGCGGTATGAATTTAAACCATTTTACAGTCAACTGCAATTTCTGCTGACCCAATTTCATTATTCAAGGGTAAATTTCATCCCTTTCTTGTTTACAGGGGAAAAAAAGTTCATCCTTTTATATCTTTTTTTTTTTAATATACATAAAAGTTTAGTGAGTTGGCTCTCAATGATTGGCCAAGGCCATACTATGCCTCAAATATCAAAGAGTGCTTTTAAAAGTATTAGGTACTTATAGATTGTCTACTAATCATATCTTCACATTAGCAACGAGATTTAAACTCACAACTTTATAGATTGTGAGTTGATTTTTTATCAACTAAACTAACTTTTATTGACATTCTTTTTTATCAACTAGATTAACTCTTGTTGGCATTCTTTTATCTTTCATCATAAACAGGAAAGCAAATTGGTTTAGTGGGCTTTAATGGCAGATGGACCTACAAAGTGGGCCAGAAGAGGAGTACGGGCCCAATAGTCTAATTTAAGCAAAATTGGCAATGAAGTAAAACAAATTAATTACAGTTTACAATGCTTCAAAAAGGATTAAAAAAATTAAAAATACAAATTAGTCAACTAAAGCAGATTGTGGCTTCAGAAGCATACTAGTAAGATATGCTAGTGCAGTGCATTTTTGAATTGCATATGAATTGTCATTCATATAGATGTATTTATAAATACAACTTCCTAAGATTCGTGATAATATAAAGGCACTCAAGCCTGCATCTTAATCTTAAGATAATACTCTTCTGGTGTTTAATATAGGACATAATTATTAAGTTAATTTTGGTTCTAAATATAAGACTTATTTATTATATTTATCAATTTTTTCTAAATATCCATATGAATACTCCTCTCAACCATAAGCAATCATGTAGAAGAGGGAGAGAGGATATTAATAAAGATGACTATGGTGTTTGAAAAAACATGTCATATTTCTTATAATTAACTAACTTATCTAACTTTTTAAATCTAATCAAATTAGTTAAGTAGATCTTCCAGGACCGAAAGAGTACATTTAGAATGAAAGTAGTGATCACGCGGATACTAATTATGATGGCATAAATGTCTTTCATTAAATGACAGGGATAGAAAGAACATTCGTCAGTCAACACTTCAAAAACTGGTTAAAACTCATCGCTCCATTAGTTCAATCATGATTCTTGTGATCCACCATATGCTTCATTATAAATAAAAAGAGGTTAAGAGAATATAAATATTTCTAATTAAAATATCTAGGTTGAATTTTAAAATTATAGACATTATTTTGATATTAAATAAAAGAATAACATTTTTAAGAGAAATAAAATTTTAATATTTATGTAATGTAATATACTTACTTTTGAAAATTCAAATTAGGTTAAGGTGAGGTACACTTTTTTTTATTATGGGAAAGCACCTTTTTTAACCCATATAAAGGAGATCTAGAATTTAAATTTATGCCAATGTTAAAGACAGCTCTAAAAAAATTATTTCGGACACTTCTCAAAAAATCACGTCCAAT